>NW_019213875.1:16538-138785 GCF_002532875.2 Varroa jacobsoni | reverse complement strand
AGGTTTACAATCGCTTACATCTTATGGTGTTACGCTGCGCGCTGGAAGGATCCAAGAGAGGCGAGTATTTGTGTTCGGCCGCTATAATTTGGAGATGGGGAGATCTTTGGGCAGCTCGAGTCGTTGGATCACTCTTTTTTCAAACTGCTACGAGACCTTTGGGCCATTCTATGTATACATATGCTTTTTATTAATTGACTGTCTTATTTCTGTACTGCGCTTCGTTTGTTTTCTCACATGCTCATAGTTAAGATAAGCGACTTTGATCTTGATTTTTTTTCCTACTTTTGCTCCTACTTAGAGCAAAGTCAGACGTTCTCTGAAACCCATTTTTTAATTATCTATTTCCCTTTCTTTCTGAAGTAAACGCCACAATCTGAATCTGTTTCCACAGTAGTACAAAGAAAATAAACTCAACCCGAAGCCTCTCGTGGAGTTGTGTCATTTCTGAACATATCGTAATTGCCGTACTTTGGAGCCAAGGAGCCTTCGTGAGGATAAGTAGACAAATGTTAGGACGTGTTGTTAATGATCACCCATGCGTTATCCTCGAATGGTTGTGTCCCTCGATAATTGAAGTTCTTAAAGCCTGATACAGGTCTACTACCTATGTAATCAATATGACTTTTTACGTAAATCAAACTGATTCCTACGTAAATCAGACAGTCCTAGCACACAAATGCTCTACGAATCGTGTATACGCAAGACAATATATGGGTTGCATGTTGTCGAAAGCGGTCCGTCTAGAGGATGCGGTGGTAGCGCTGGACATGGTTCTGAACAATGAATGGGCCGTGACGGGATCGACATCTAACGCCTGAATTAGAAAAAATATAATATATATATATATATATATGTATATATATAATAGTAGTTGTCGTAGGGGTAATGGACATGGATTTTCATTTGTGCTGAACTAGAGTCAATACATTTTAGAGTGAGATTTACCCATTTGATAGCGAGAAATTTAGCCGATCGTTTCGCTCGCCAGGTACGTACCATTGGCACAAAAAAAAGGCAGAAAGCCTTAAGGCAAACAGAATACGTCGAATTCTACATTACTAAATCAATTCTTAAGTCGCGTTTTTTTTACTTGGATACGACACATTAGCATTTCGTATTAACATAGAGTACACTCCGTTGTACAAAGGTGTTCAAACGTAAAAAGCCACACGGGGCTTTATTCCTATGCATTCACGCTTCCTCGTATAAACATTGTTTAATAGATTTTTGCCCTAATAAACAATAATAATTGATTCATTAAGGAAGTGGTCTTAAAACGCGTTTTTTAATGTGTTATATTGATGCAATGTAACTTTCGAATTTGATAGCTCTTCTAATTATTAGATTTAATCAACTTGAAAAGCGTTCTGTCTAATTCAATCCTGAAAATATTCACTGCGAACTGGATGCCGTCACCATGCTCGACTAATACACTCTACTCCCCCTTCGTGAAGTAGCTGCTAGCGAGCGAGAAAAAAACGCTTCAGGGGGCGACCACATAAAGCATGCCTACCGCCGAAATGGTCTGCTTTGCTAGAATTGCTCCAACTCTGACGAACACCAGATTGTGCTCGCCGCCGTCGCCGCCGCCGTCGCCTCCGGCATCAACGACTTAGCTGACGTTTAGCGTATCGCGCGCCTGGACTCGGAACACAGCCTGGGTGTGGGCGCTTTGGACAGCTTCTGCTAGTGAAACGAATGAGAAAAGAAGCCGTCGTAGTCATAGCTCTACCGCATTAGTTCAATGAAGTCGCGGGTTACACCGGGCCATTAGGTCAAGACCAACTGGCTCAACGCTGAAACACACAAGTGGGAAAGCTGATATTCAATCAAGTTGCTTTCTTGCCACGAACGATGATTGTTGCCATAAAACACTATCCGGAAACAACGAACATTCGAAATAGACGTTAACAAAAACTTTCTAACTCGGTAAATGTCTCTGACCGTATCTAATTACGAACTGCATATTTATACAAGCTGCAATGGCTGTCCCATATATATATATATCTGCATTCTATCAAGCACAACCACTCACGGTAAGGCTATAATAGCTGGATATGTACGCTAATGTACATAGAGTACCTATCGCTATAGCTAGATTTGAATGTGCCTAGAACTCCGTTTAGGGGGTTATTCTGACTTAAAATGCCACGACGAAATCAAATGCAACTCTTTTCCTATTGATCGCTTGTAACCAGCTCGAAATGGCAGGCACCCCTTTACATTGCGGTATGGTTCCCAGTTTGCTGGCAGGTGTACCTACACTTGCCAGTTACTATGCATACGGGTCTTTCATAGTTAGTGGGCACTCATGTGGTCACCAACTAGGTTTATTTAAATTAAAATAACGGCGATTGTGGACCATTTAGAACCTGATTCCGTATGCCGGATGCCTAATATTGACGGAATTAGAAACTATCGATCATCTCAATGACCCTGAATTTGATACAGACGAACAGATTATCGTGTTGTTTCTTTTTAAGGGCCCATTGTTGGAACTTAGTCGTTGCTATTTTGTATAATTAATGAATCGTTAGCAAGAGACGCATGCACGTTTTGTTTCGCACAGGTCCCTGAGCCGTTCAGCTGTAATAATCCGTAGACTTCATATAGGTGTCGACTGAGCAGGCCGGTCTGTGAGGTTCGCATCTACAAGATAGGCCGCCGCAGCTCTTTGCCACCTTTACTGTGGGAACGACAATAATCTATGTCTATTGTAACATTTCAATCCAATTCGTATACATCTATATGAAATCAGAATCAGCTGATGTCCATCGTTGTCATAATAATCGCGTTCCCTAATAACCTAACCGTTTTTTACCTAAATAGCTTTCAAAGTATCTCAGATAATACGAGTCGTGTCGGCTTGACGGTGATCTGAGCTGAGATTTGAACGTAGTAGCATTGCTTATGACTTGAAGATGAGTGAAAGCATGTCGCTATATCTATCTCACCATTTTGTTACCATGAAAATACACATTCAAAAGAAGCGACCCAAAAATGGTTCCATGGCTTTCGAATGGTTATCGAAACTTCGATGTGGAAGATGCTCCTCGTAGTGGTCGACGAATTACGGAAAACGTTGGATGAGTACTTATGATATTGCTAAGAAGTTAGCCATCCGGCTGGCGAATTGGCGGAAATGGAATTGACACGGACTCGATCGTATTTTCATCGATAAAATCCTTTAGATACGAAACGAAACTGAGCCGCTCCGACAGCAATCGATTATAATGTGTAGATAAAAAAAAAAATAACAAATCCTCCCCACAATCTGTGCCAAAGTTAACGAAGGTAATGCTATGTGACATCGTTGATGACATCGTGCATTATGAGTTGCTGCTGGTTAGTAAAACGATTGATTCGTACTTCTTCCGTCAATAACTAATAAGATTACAACAATCCACAGAAAAAATCCAGTCGATCAGAACTAATGAACAGAGAAGTTCCGACTTGCACCGTGACAATGCCAGACAAGCTAGATGGCGGCTATTCGAAACAATTTGGACGGGAAATTTTCATGCATCCGCTGGATAGCTTGGATCTTGCACGATCCAAATATCATCCATTTCTATCTCTGTAGAATTCCCTTAATGGCATTTAATGAAGGAACGCAAAAACTAGCAAGCAGAGAAGCTGTATAGATTATGGCGCTACCAGATGGTACCAGTGCATATTTAGTTAAGTACGATTATTTTAAAAGGCAAAATTAGCACGAACACATGGTTCCTATAAGGAGAGCGCAGAGCCATTAAAGCTCACTAGGACAATTATGTCGGGCTAGTTTGTAACGTTGACGTCAATTAAGGATTGATGTGTGCGCTCATGTACGCGTAATAAATCAATAGAAAAATCAGGAACAAGGAGGATGTCCCGTTTTAAAAATGTATGTAAATCAGTCTTGGTATGATCTAGGAAACAGCGTTTGAACTGTGTATGTCACCCGACCTAGTTGTACTCAGCTCTATACGATTTCATGCTACGTCTATTGCGTGGGCAGTTCTATTGCGAACGAGGATGAGCACTGGGCGAGGGGCGCAGAGAAGTAGAGGGAAAGAGAGATGATGGCTGTACTTTCGTTCCGTCGTGAGTGTTCAGTTTGGGTACATGCTCCGTCATCCACCCCCCTAGGGTGTCGCTACCTTAACGTATAACCTACACACACGTTCAACATTTCGGTCACTGCTGGGTTGCATCTGTGATATTGCGCGCAGAGCTTCTGTCACGATGAAAGTTTCACATACATTCGACATAACTCTCTCCAGATTCTACATTCCAACGTTTACATACAACTCGAACGATATACACTTCTTTGGAGCGCATATTGTCCCCCCTCTCCCGCTAGCCTTTCTCAAATGATGACCCTTTCGCGAGTCCCTTTCCCTTCTGTACAGGGAAAGGGAAAACGTACGATTTTCTCTAGGCCTGTACGCTACAAGTGTTTTTCGGTAAAACAGAGTAGACGCGTCAGCAAGCTGTGCGCCGAAACTTGTCGTGAAAGTTCGTTTTTTTGTCACAAGAGAACTGGTATTGAACCGACTAGACCACACAGAATATCTATAAGACATTGAAACTTTGTTTATTCCAGCTATCCTTAGAGGGGATTGCTCTAATATTAGAGTGTTTCCGCTAGAAAAAGTTCCCCAACATAATTCACTGCATTACACTGAGCTTATTCTGTGAGCTTCAGTTATGAGTTAAGATTTTAGTAGCCGTCGTGCTGCACGAGGGAAGTTATAAGAGGCATTGCAGTTGACAAGTCGGAGAAGGCCAGCCTACATTAGCCTCAATTTGGTAGAGAGGTCCCAATGCGGAGCAGTTCAACACCACCTAT
Organism: Varroa jacobsoni; assembly: GCF_002532875.2. Classification (NCBI taxonomy): domain Eukaryota; kingdom Metazoa; phylum Arthropoda; class Arachnida; order Mesostigmata; family Varroidae; genus Varroa; species Varroa jacobsoni. Next base: position 133,948 of record NW_019213875.1, on the reverse strand, counting down.
CTAAGTGCTATTGTAATAGTGACCAGCAATATCAGCAAGGACTGATCTAAGCAAGGCACGAGTCAATTAGTGTGTCCTGGCGGGATTTACCGGTACAATGAAGATCGCTGTATAGCTGTACCGAAATAGTGGTCTAGGCGGTAGATCGTAAATATCACCGGAGTGAAACATTGTGTGCTAGCGTTAGCCGAACAACGGTAACGTTCCAATACACAAGTGAATGACGCGCGTTTTTTTTAATCTGCTATAGTAAGGCTCTATTTGAAAAAATAGTTAAACAAAAAAAAATTGAGGATCTGATCAGAGCTCAAAGTCAAGCGTTCGTCAAACGTTGTAAGTATGTCGATAACGGTTGGAGAAAAAGCAGCGAATTTTAGTAACCGCTCAAGGACTCAACAGCCGGTTGGAAGCGTCCCTCCAAATGCATGGCAAATCCGCGTCGGCCCGTCAAAATGCCTTACATGCAAAGCGTGCGAGACCCTTACAAAATGTAATATATCGTAGTCTATTTTTTTTCTTCTTATTACTATTGTCGATGTTATCTGCTAAATATTCACTCGATGAACGATTATATAAACGATAATTTAAAATAGTGTTGCTTCAATCCCGGCTTTTAAACCAGATTGAGCTTCGCCTAATGAGCTTGCTATAATACAATGTGACGATTATGATAATAATTTCTGAGCAAACGTTAAAATCACTCAAGGAACGCACTCTATCTCGTTTCAGCTTTAGCAAATTTCTGAATCGTATTCTCTGAAACATCGCAGTAACCGACACAAAATCTAACGCAATACTTAGGGTCACTAGAAAACGGAGACTTTATTGGGTCATGCTATGTATATATGGAGTTAAAGCAAATCTAACGGTAAGTGACTTCTTCACTAAGGTATACTCAAATTAACTTGAAAGCGAGAAATAAACTTCGTAGCAGACACAAAAGCCGTTTAGAATTACACAAATTCTAATTGGTTTAGACAATAATACGGCCCTGGGGAGCTTCAGATGTTGCGCCTTGGAAACAATTGCTTCTCGTTCCCCTTTGGTGAAAAGCCAATGTTACACGTTGTTAACAAAAGCATGAGCTTCGCGTAATGGTAATCTACGCTAGAGAAAAACATACACCTAACGGTAGGCCGTTACGGATTTTGTTTCAGCTGTACATAAACTTTTCTGAGTTTTTCTACCGTAATCGCAAGCGTCTCCCTTGATTTGTCCGGTCCGCATACTGTGACTCAAAACCACAAGATGAAAAAACGAAGTTTACACTATTTCTGTTCCAGCTACATTTAAGAGGGCCTTCCTAAAGAGCCTTTGTCCAAGAACAATTTGCTCTCTTTTGTCAGAAGCGAATCTATTAATTCTGTGTGATGTTCGTATGTAGCCTGCGTGCTAACCTTAAGTTGAAAGCTTTTTACCCAATGACCTGAAGAATTAGGACAAATCAGAATAAAGCCTAGTAAGCTGTTTCGCTGCACGTCAGTATTGTTTATCTGCTGTTATTTAGTGAAGATGTAAAGATTTTTTTCCTAACAGATTAGGATAATTTTTATACAGTTTCTTATTTGTTTTTGGATGCCTTATTTCAGGTTCCAATGCTCGTAGGCGGTGGGTCATCTGCTTAATGGTTGGTTCCATGAGTCTTTTAATCCTCTTTATCATACTGGGTACATATCGTACACGTATGGTGAATCCGACACCTAGGAACACCACTGGCGCTGATTTATATACAGGTTTAGCACCGACAAGTCTACCTGACAATGATTCCACAACACAGGCAACTGTACATCCGGCCACCGGTTCGGCCTCAATTGAGTACGTGCCTGACCCCTTTTTTATATTTTGTAGTAGCATCGGAAGCTTAGTCGATCGACTTAATTATGCAAACGGTAGTATGTCGAAATCGAATGAAACTTATATAGTATGAGCAACCTACGTTAAAATATCGTGCCCCCGGAGGCAACCCAAAGTAATGTTTAATTCATTTAAAGTATTGTCAAGAGGCTTCCATTCTACATTGTAACAAATCCACGAGAGAAGCAAATAACATGGAATATTATTCCCTACGGCTCTTTACAGCTTTTAGAAACTGCTAGAGTTGATAGCACATATACATGCAGATGTTGTAACCAACTTATATAATGAGATAGACGCCTATTGGGGCAAGCAGGGCGAACTTATAGTAACCTTTCGCAACACACTTTGCAAATCTGCCAGCATGTCTACAAACGCGATAACAACGGAATCTCCTAACGAGCAGCTATCAGGAACGAAGCAAACATCGCAAGCATCTAGTTCCGCAAGAAACGATAACTCGACTCTGTCATCTGGGATGTTTTCTGAGCCAGCACCTTTTTCAACGACGAAGATGGAAGTAGATACCTTTGATACCAGTACCTCCAGCGAAGTCGATCCCGCGACCACCACAGTTGTAGCAGCAGCAGCAGCAGCTTCAACTCAGAATGCCGAAGGCTCTGTGCTAAATGAAACCGGGTCTTCTGATCTTGTAAAGGAGACTAGCAGCGGTTCTGAAAGCGAGTCGTCGGGCTCCACGGAAAGTGCCGTAGCGGGCTTCACCACAAGTTCAAATACGGCTTTCACGTCAATAGCATCGGACGAACCAGTGCTGATGGTCTCTATTGCAAGTACTCTGTCTTCACCGCCGTCTTCTGCTAGCAACACAATTGATGGTTAGATGGCAGGCCCTGCAAGGTGAGACCCAGGGCAAACATGATGGCATGCACGTTCGCATAATTTCTATAGAAAAGCACTACTTATAGTGCAGAAGGCATAGAAGGGTGTTTTGACAGATGTAAGGGATTCATACAAAGTGTGTTATTAACTAGGTGTATAAACCCCTTCCATACTGAGGTACGCGGGTCACTGGTGAATCCTGCTTGTTAGGACTGACACTCAATGCACCAGATCTGATTGAGAGACTGATATCTAGATCACAGTAATTCGTGCGACCTGTCCAACTTCACCCAGCTTAGCTTGACTTTTTTAGATTTCTAAAAGGTCGTTTCACCAAGAGGACATCGAACTAGCGTAAAAAAATTCAAACCACGAGTTCGCTGCGCCATAAGCATAGAGTTCTTAGAAGATTATCAAGTTATTTAGGTAATATGCTGTATATTATGTCTCCGCTTGTGCACTTTGACGAACTGATGGTGATGGAATCTGTGGCCAGCACTCAACCTAGTAGGGTCATATTATTCTTTTTTACTATCATCTCTTTTCCTTTTATCATCATCCATATTTAAATAAAACACATTTATCTTTTACTAAAAATGCCCCGTTGTGTTCTTATTTCGCTTACTAAACAATAGTTGGCATCGAAGAGGTGACGCCTCTATTATTATCAACTCGACGCTATTTGTAGAATCGAATTACTTAGAATGGGATAAAGTTTATTAATACCTACCGCAAAAACGTAAATACCTTTTTTTTTTTTTTTTTTTTTACCTAAAATAGAAATGCTGCTATTATAGGTGACTGCTTGGAAATCCGTGCTAAAGAGGTCACAACTGGAAGCACTAACACTGTCATCTTCCTTTAAAAGCATTGGTCACCTTTATCACTTGAAGAGGGCATAAAGCATCATAGCCCTTTGTTCACTCATCTGGGATAGAGATTCAAATGCAGAATGAGATTTCTGCAGGTTCGGTTTGCCTTGTTTAGTTCTGTATAATTAATGCTAAACCAGATCGTTAAATACGAAGTCGATGGACAACAAAAGACTGCCCATCATAACCAGAGAAGCCAGTCACCCCCAAATTTCGATTTCCTCGTTTGAAAAATGGCAGGGTTTCGTTAGAACGGACTAGTCCCGTACGATATGATTTTAGATACGCTCCTGGGATCGAAGCGTAAAGCAATAGAACAATCTCCAAGTGCTACTTAGTGAGCAACTCACGTATGAGAAGTATCTATTCATGTGATATATCAACTATTTAAACTTATTCGTTCGAATGAGAGCACGAAACAAGAATAACTTTTACTTTATAGAATAATTTCGATGTAATAATAGTATGTACACAACCCAATTTAGGCATTATCCAGTTCCAGAGCAACTTTTTAATGAATATATAAGTTGCAATGTGATTAGCCAGTGGCCCTGTTCAGGCACACTATTGATCCTTTGGAGACTGAACGCTGGTTGTTAGCAAGAGTCAGACTTAATATCTTTGTATGCATTTCTTCTTAATTTACCATTCGTCTATATTATCGTGTAAAGTAAGTTGTCATCAGCTCGTCACATGAATGTTCAGCTCCATCCACTACAGGGGCAATAATCGGACCTGCTAGGCGACCGTCTCTACGTAGCAGACGCGCGTCTGTCTCGGAGCTAGATCAGTGTAAGATGGAACGACGGAATGACGTCCAAATAACGTCGAACGCATCAACAGATTGAGACAGTGTTCGGGGATGCGGTTGAAATCGGAGGCTTCATTGACGACCGGCTTCAGTTGCTAACTCGCTCAATGGCTTTCCATTTCCTTTCAGGCGTACTGGTCACCGGTACAACAATGCGTTTTACATGTGTACTAGATGACATAATTTGCCCGCATTAGCTTCATAGTAAGTCACCTATTTTCGATCGTGCAGGAATCCAGAGTCAACTCGTTAACATTAACTGGCTCATTAAGAGGCCGATTTCGTCCATAACGTTTGACTGTACTCGTTCTTCTGCTTGCTTTATTAACGGCTAAGATCGATTGTATTCCATATGCAACATTCTAGGGGAACATCCAGTATGTACAACTTTACAACTGTTTGCAATTCCAACAATTTTTTCTAAAGCCAGTTTTAGATACTATAATGAGTACTAGATAGGAGTAATTTAATATCAAGCATGACTCGGCACTTGAATCATCGCTTTATTTAATCCAAGGGGTGCGATCTAATGTTCATTTTAATGAAACATTGTCCTCGTATTTCTCACAGCTCGACATATTGTTGACAGAGAGCCAAAGTCTTAAGCGGCCGATCGAGTGCCATCGTGTCAGGCACATGATATGCCGCCGGCCTCAAATGACCGCAGAAGTTGAGCAGATGCTGGTCAGCATTAGCTTAATCATCCGGCGGCGTTTTCTGCAAGGGGCGCATCCCCTCAGTGTGACGGCATTCATGAAATCTTCACGCCTCATATTAACTATTACAAACAGCTATACACCACAGTCACACAAACGCGATCTGAATAGGGGCGTGGCAAGCGGTGAAAGCATCATTCTATTCCGCCGCCCATCGGCGCTCAATGCGATCGCCGTCGCTGTTCAAGAAGCGCAAACGATCGCTAGGTCTGCCGCAATTGGGACGCCATATCTGTATAAGCCTATGGCAACAATAATTACAGGACTTCGCTTCCGTCTCCTGGTGATGGTCTGTGGCGGACCAAGCTACTGGATGAGTAAGGAGGACGGTAGCAGTGAACGACGATAAAGAAGATGTAGCTTGCGCAGCTACTCGAAGAATGGCGCGAATGACTGGCCCACAAACAATCGTTACAAAGATAGTGTGTATAGACGCATCTCATGTAAGGAACAGGAGAGTTAGGCGCTTAAACCACAGACACGCACACGCAGACACGCACACGCAGACACAAAGGTTGCTCGGTGTCGATGAGGATAGCTCAGAAGCGGCTTTCAGCGCTACAGTTGGAAGATGGGCAGGACGACTGACTTCTAGGATGCTGAGTTCCTCGTAGAATATCAGGAATGGCTACGGAAGTTGCGCTAAGGTGAGTGAAGTAAATTGTTACCAGCTTTATTTTGGCCGGACAAATCACAGCGTTCGAACATCAGTCACTCGACGTCTATTGGTTGGCACAGTTAGAGGTCCGCTGGGATAGACGATTTCTAACCACTGTTGTGCTTAATAAGAACAAAGAGGTGTGCATCTCCATAACCTCAAACCGAGGGAAACTATTGGTCAGGTATCGAACCATAACTGGACCTACATTGTTAAATCATCAAAATGCATGTTACAGAGTTAGGACGGCCAGTTGACCAGCGGATACGTTTCCACGAGGCCAAAACGCCTCGAAAGGCAGTGCTATTCGAACTATCGTTATCAGTTTTCTCCTGGATACATTTTACAGTTGTTTTGTTTGCGTTTTGTTGCTTAAGTGCCATGGCCGAGGCGCCCACAACGCGGAATCATCCGGACGTACAGCGAGACGTTTTCTACGATGGTAGGTCATAAGGTGATCTGGATGGTGAACTAACATCTGTCAAGAAGAAAAGCTCCGCTTAGAAAAGCTTGAGCAAACGGCAACTATGGCAGAAACAGAAAGCTCAGATCAGCTTCGAAGGCGTAATCATGCAGCAAAGCCACGGGAAAAAAACTTATCATTTGTGTAAACGAGTGAAAAAAAAAAAGTCATTTTTTGCTTTGGTAAATCAGACTAAATGCCAGAGATCCCTTAGTGTTGATTTCAACTGAAAACTTTTTTCGGGAATATTTATAACTGATACACCAAATGATGTTTTATCGTGCATTTCCAACAATTGAGTTTCTTTGAACGTACATACATCGACGATGCGAAGAGGTTTCGATGCACATCTGCTTGATACAGAACTTGCTATCAAAGCTATTTAGCGATCTATTGATCGATCGTTCATACGAATTTCATTGCCAACTCAAAATCAGTGACTGCCCTAACGCGTGGCCAATTGAGCCATTGGACGTACTCGAAATCACGGTTTGATTGGATTCCGGCAAACTTTATCGTTAATACAGTATCGAAAACAAAAATACGTAATTTACGTGGGTGTGTCAGGCAGCAAATCGGCCAGTTGTGCGTAATCATTCTTATAGTTAACCACAAACCATGTGGCGGAGTGTTGAAGGATTATACGTACGTAATAGAATAGTATTATACCTCAATCAGTTGACGTTTTTACTGGAGAATGAACTGGACGCGAACTCGGATAGACTTATATCGTCTTATATATTACCGTCTTATATCTACGATCGTATCGTAATAGTATTTATTTGGAGGAGTACTAGGTTAGGGAAAAAAGCTCACAATGTAGCTTGATGAGAAGAGACGCGAGCAAATGCCAAATTCATATAGGGAATACGAAGTGTCTAGAAATTATGCGTGGATTCCGAGAGAAGTGGTACAGAGAACGGTAGAGCACATGTAGTCATAGCATAAAGAAACGTCTAAAAGTAAGTTAAATTACTTCATTGATAAATTTCAACTAGTCTAGGACAGGTTCGATGTCACCGCCTACTTCCTCACGCGGCTGATCATACGCTACCTCAAGTAGCAGTCTGATTAAAGCATTCTATCTAACGGGCGATAAGCACAAAAAAAATGGTCGATATCTTGTGCACATCGTAATAGCGTATAATAGTAGTAAAACGTAGAAGGAGATACACAAGTAGAAAAAATGCTATTTTGCACTCCTATAGAAATCTCCACTAAAGAGACGTTGTTGTTGTTTTTGGAACATTGGGTGTACCAATATTAGTAATTTCATAGGCATTGCAGATGGATGAATTTTCTCCGTGCATTTTATCAGGGCATTAAATTTTTTCCCTCTAGATTACGGTGGAGGCTACGGTGGGCACTCTGTGGAAGTTCTTACTCGTCGAATGGGAGCTCTCGCCCACCCGCCTCCCAGGCAAACGTCGTTGTCTCTATTGCTACGTCAACATCAAGCCAATGTTCCTCACAGGTGAGTTGAAGTACGCTTACGCTTCGCACAATTTCCTTTTTTGCTTTCGAAAAGGTTATGTCTAGGTAGGTCTACAGTTAAGGGCGAATTTAGGTTAGCGTCCAGGGGACGACACAGACTTGTTTAGATTTTCATCAATCTGATTTTCCTATGATGGAGTCGGAATTCTTGCGCTATTAGTTGCTTTCGGACAATAGTTTACACAATCGACCACTCAAGTTCCTTTGAGTTGCAACAATCAACAGACACATGTGTTTAGACTTAATTTGTCGCAAAGGTTGTAAGCTTCTATTATGGGACAATCGTGATTGAGACTTCCGCAGGCCGAATCAAATGTCCTATGAACTGAAATACTAAACAAAGAATGACCTCTTCAGGAGGCAGTCGCACCCTCGGCAAACATCCTCTAGTGCCGCACGACGTCAATGGGCTCTCGCAAACCGGGACCGTCTGTACGATCTCGACGCCCACGAAGGTTCGCCGGCTGGACGCAAAAAGGGATTTTTTGGAAGTAGTGAAATTTATTTTTCCATCTGCAATGCTCTATTAGATATCAGTTTCTATTTTTGTTTACGTGCTGCTGCCAAGAATTAATCATGCCTCGAAATCGATATTTTTTTTTTTTCGTTGCTCATTCAACATCACTTAAAATCGTTTCTCACAGAGACATGTAAAACAAATTGTGCGTTTATTAAAAGTTAGCTGAGTAATATTTCACACACATACGTCTATGTTTCGCATTTTACGTCCGGTACTGCCGTTAGACATTCGATCAGACAGAAGCAGGTCGGCTAGCTGGCGACGAACCGTATGTCTGCCTATGCCTTATTCGTAAAACAGCCCTTAGTGGCATGAGATAACTCGCGCCCGCTACGACTCGATAACAAGGAGCTGTCAGAAAACACTGGCGTGTTCAAAGCTGGCTAACAAGATAGTACGGCAATTTAATCTGACTTGATAAAAAAAAATAGCCGTCAAAAAATACCGGTGTCTGGTATCTTCATCTCAATCAGCAATAAATGTACTACTACGACATACATTTCACAGGTTTAGGGGGTTCAATTAGCTTGCGTAAAAGGTTCCCGCGGGCGGATCGATCGGTATTTCAACCCGAGTATAGCTGATGTGTAGTTATCCATACCGCCAAAAAGATCTCTCTATTTCTGTTCCATTTACACGCTGCTCTCACACCAAAAACACGGCTTCAATAATTACTATGTGGGAATATAATGAAGCAATTCATTGCCAAATTCTGTGAAATACATAGAAACTAAGATGAGAAAAACCTCGTCGTTATAACTGTTATACACAGGCACACTCGGAGGCAAGGCATCTACAAATGATTGATTCTACTATGAATCGAAAGGATCACTGTTGAGCACATTTGTTTATTTCAATTTCGGAAAACTGATGCAGTATACATCATGCTCATATATAAGTAACATTTAAAAAAAATTTTCGATAGACGCTATGTCACCAAATAAGGAAATTAATTTAATTATATCGCATAAAAAGATGAAAGAAAATGTAATCATTGGGTAGGTTGCAAAAAAAAAAGTAGATCAGTCTTGCGGTACGATGCCCGTACGATGTGGTTGTTCGATACCTGTGCTCAACGGCGGCACCAAACGAAGAGTTTGAAACATTGTTTATTTTGGATATGATTCATATTTTCTAAAAATTATATAACTCAAGAATGTAATGTAAAGCCGAGAGTGAGTAATGTACACAAAAAGTTCGAATGCCTTCAGCCTTACGAGAAAAATTAGTTATTTTTTACAGAAATATGGCATTTTGGTGACATGACAACAAACCATTAATTACAACAGTTTGACAAAAAAACAGGTAGCGGCGCCGCTAGCGAGCTTCTTCTGGCCTCCCTTCCGTTCGTGTTTGCGCCCCTCGTACGAATGCTAATGGCACCATTGACGCTTCCGACACACATGGCGGCTGCCAGCCTCCTTGCGGCTAGAAGTAAGTTTTTCTTAATTAATTTTTTGACTAGGCATATAGTTCGTGTCGTCAGCTTCGAGTCAAGAAGCCAGCGCCAATGGCGATAATGCTCGCAACCATTGTTCTTCAGTATCACACAATTTAACCATCCTAGTTAATGATCAAGAGTTCGATCATAATAAACATCCACAAAAATTACTAGTAGGCCCAAACGCCAGGTTATCGCAAACTATAGGATATCTATATGCACGTAAGCGCCTGCGGTAGGTGTGCATAGAGTGGCCGCTGGTGCGTCTCGCGAGGCGGCGTACTCACTGTGCTTAAATAATGCGAATAAAAATAAGACCAAACGAGCCTTAATGGATACAGCTCTTGAAAAAGCTTTGACCTGAGTATTCACCACATGATCGTCTACAGTGGTAAGCAACTGTGAAGGCTAGAAAAGTAAGGGGTAACTTATCTAGTGTTACCGACTGACAACAAAGAGAGCAACAGAACTTTCAGCCTTCCGTCAGTTTAAGTCCGGAAGTCGCTGCTAACTAGAGTTTGTCAATATACGTTCTCAACCTGGCAGAGCTTCCGCAGGAGCAGACATACGGAATCTGCCGACCTCTTCTTCTTGGAAACATCTTCGTACTTAATTTTAGCAAATAATTCAGTAACATTACTAAAGAAACATACATACAAGTTAGTACTGAGTTGGAGACTGCCTTAAGGCATCATACGAATAAATGACTGTGTAATGTTTAACGGGTACGACGTAATGTCAAAAGCTGGTACGAGTGCGTTTGTCTGATACAAGGATATCAGATGTATACACATTCGTACGAGCACCTGTAATAGTCTCGTTGACACAAGCACGACGCCATAATAGTTAAAGTGTATGCAACAAAAAGTCTATGGAACGACCGCGTGCATTGAGTGCACATTACTATTTGCTACTCATTAAACTGTTTGTATATGAGCGATTTAGATAATGATTTAACTGTATTGCTACAAAGAAAAAGAAGGCACTTGAAATACCTCTGACGCTAGCGTCATTGAGTGCTGAACTCAGCCCGTATGACTGCTACAGGCGGCCGGCACATCATTGCGCCCCGACCCATTTAGCTGTTGTGACGAAGTTGCAGTCGGCAGGCGAATTTAAGGCTTTCCTATATGATTTTTATTGACCCACACGTCGACAGCGACTCGTATTTGGCAGTTGCATGATTTAGATGTCACCGCTGCCTCCTTCAGTCGCCAACAGCCGACAATAGTTGGGTGAGCTCTATTGGCTAGCTGCCCCAATATGGCTCTGAGTGATAGTTAAGCGCGTGAAAAAACACTGAAAATTGTCGTGAAGTTTGCGTATGAAAATTTCGCATAACTTATACAAAATTATATCATAACTGTGAAAGGGTGGATCCTCTCAAGGCCTAACCAGGTATGGACAGCGTGAATTATGTACATTGTTGTTCTAAGATTTCAGCCAGCAACCGTGGAAATTCCAAGCAGCGGGGTGACGCACAATTACATTAACTTAAGTAGAAGGCTTGTAGTAGGTGAACGGCAAATAAGTGACTCGATTAAGGCCTTGAGGGCAGGGCCATGATGAAATTCACTGATTAGATACTGGTTGATAGGTTGTGAATGTGGACCGGATTAGCTTGTTGTAGGGTTTCGGGCGTGTCCGATAGACTGATTACCGATCACGGACGAAATAGGTGTCGTGGATCCAACATGGTGATTGAAACGCTGCATATTCTAGAACCACGCAAGACATTGTTATTGTTTAAGCGCGTAAAGGCATGCTCCTATTCTGAACAATAAATAGCCTTTTAAGATTCATATTGTAACATTTATAGGAAACTACATGTTTCCAAATCATTTTTTACAGCTTCGGTTCAGGCAGCGTATCTCGAACTTGTTGTAGTTTTACGGCTGGTTTCAACACGAACAAGAAAATTGTTGCGGTAATTAAGCTTGAGCTGTATTTGACATAAGAATCCAATGACATTTTTTTCTATCGATAGGCAAACATGCGATTCCAATTCTGAACTTACTTATATTACAAGTCTAATTAGAGTTAATCCTAACGGCTTTCCATTACGTCGGTGACGTACGTACAAATTCTACCTGACTTTTTAGCTACAGCGTTTAGACATGTCCTTTGGGGGTTAAACGTTTGGCTCTACATGACTCTGCTGTTAGCGATAATCTGGCACCGCTATTATATTTACTATCGAGCAAATAATGCGTGCTAAACAGATGGCATCTATCGAAACCATTCACTAAGTACTTGAAAATCGCCAGAAAGTAAACGTTGGTATCTATAGCGGGGGTTCATTACTGCTAACGAGTGTGTCCACTTGTATTACAACGCAGTAGTGGTGATTGCCCCGTCCTTTCGAGCAAGCTAGCCTTTATTAGTGCAAGTAGGTCAAGGTTCGACGAAACGTGATTTAAGACCGCAGTGGTCTGGGGTCACCGGTTGGTCTGCATAAGATTTTTTTCCGTTTATCACCAAGTGCCTTTCTAACCTTGAAGTGTGTAGCGTACGTTCCACGCAACTCAAACACACTGGTAATATATATTTGATTATTTTCATTAATCAGAAAGTGACTCTGGGCCTAAAGACCAGCAAATACACAGAGGCGATCATTTTCGAATTATGTTTATTATAGCAAATTTGTAGCTTTTGCAAAATATCTACAATAGCTTTTCACGTTTTTAGGCTACGTGACAGGTAGTTGCCTGCTCTTCTTAGAAGAGGCTATCGAACATACATAACGTTTGCTACCTTTGACTAGCTTTTGACAAATTCATTTTGAAACTGGCCTGAACGACATGTTTCTTCGTACAAAGGAGGAATATAGATAGAAAATCACCTAGGAGCATAACAGCTGTAATCATGATTTCGTTCCGCGCAACGGCTTTAGGAAGGGTGATACATTCGCTACAAACTTAAAAAAACTTGAAAAAAATACACCTGGGTGAAGGCGCGAAAAATGACGGTAATGTTGATGGCAACGAACATCTCCAATGCAATCGTTCTACACGTTGTTTTTATACATATTTAGCTGCTGTTTCATAAGATGTGCTTACCACATCGGGGAACAGTATAAAAATTCAAACGAAGCAAACCATAAAGCTTTTCTATAAGTTCCGCGCAAGAGTCAACCAGTTGACCGATATCGAGTACTACGAATACTTATATGTCAAGCTCACGAGTGATACGTATAGTTGGAAGCAGCACGTTCTTATTTCTGTGCCCGGGATCGAGAGCTTTATTTTTCAATATTGCATATTTTTCATTCGAACGCTGCAAATTAGCGGTCCATCAATTGCACTCAGCAGGGTGTGCGGTCGTGCGCGTACGTGAAGTCCAAAGAAAGTTTGTGTATCGCGAAGTCCTTGCAAAATGTAGGCTGCACCTAGTGCGGCATGGGGCTGGTTCTTGCCTCTCGTTAAGGCAGAGGATGTACATATTTTAGACTTGGAGATATCAATCGGTGTATACGTTGGCTGTAATCGTTGATGACCGCGAGTAATGTGATTTTGAAATCTTTCAGCGTGAACTAATTAATCAAAAATAGACAGACGTCAACGAACTCCCCGTACATTTGGTTTATATTCTCACGCCTGTCTGGTAGGTCACAAGAATCAGACGAAAAGCTTAATGCAATTTTTACTAACCAGGAAACAGATTAGGTATTTTAAGAGATGATTTTTGATCTGCTACTCTGACAACCTAATGCCTACTTATATAGTGAAGCTTTGTCCTGTAACCCTTACCCTTACATTTATTTATGGCGCATTGTAGCGAAGTTGAAGACGCCGCTAAACAAGACGCAACAATCGAAATTTAGTCACAACAGCTCGATCCAGCTGTTCGGTATCGTTCCGGCAACCGTGTAAGTGCTGATTATTGGGCTCCTCGGAGCAGTCTTATCTTGCCGTTGGCTATTGTAACCCTCCGTAGAGGTGCCTTGGGGAAAATCGATCGTTGCATGGCGTGTAGTACCCGTTATTAGTACTATTATTATTGTCTGTATGTAGGCCTGTGGGATCGACGTACGATTTACCACTCTTCGCAGGCCACCGACCCAATTCCGGACTGTCAGGAGCCGACAGTGCGAGGTCATGTGGCCCACATACAGCTAGTAATCACCTTGCCCCCCACTTCCCCAACACAATACAACGGAGGCAACATAATCGCTTCATTGCCCCCTTTTCCAGTTCTTGCATCCCGATTGCTTTCGCATGTCCCCTAAATATATTGATTATATCCGCCTATGCACTCAGCAATGCCTTGGCATTAATAAACGGCGTTAAAGAGAATTCGGAACTCTAACATTAATAACTCTTACGACGTCGAGCGGAACTATTATTGTTCGAACGTCGAATAATGGCATGATAGATCGGAAGTTAAGGAGCAAGCTATGCCGTTTAGTCCTGTTCTTGAATCTTCAGACCTCGATGTTATTGTGTAAGTTACTGCCTACATATTTGTACTTATATTAGATGACAAGCAGACAATTCGAATATTATCCTCGATAGTGACTATAATATTTACTCGAGAAAAGTAGGTCAGGTCAATTTATCAACCTGTATTTGATCTTCAAAATAAGGGCGTATAACTTATGAGCAATATCAACGTAATGTCACGAACAAATAAAAAAAAGCCCAATCGGTTGCATATAGGCAGCTGTATCTCAGTTGAGCGTAAGCATTAATTCGAGCCTACTCTCGCAATCCAGATTCACAGCTCTGGTCAGGGCTTGCCGAAAGTTCTGTTTTTTTAATGGTTCCGCTCGACTTCAGCTGAGTGGCGGATGGCCGGGCCAATCATTCACTGCTTTAGTCTCCTATTTTCCAATAACAGACCTTCTTGCTGGCACGCTATACTAGGACAGAGGTAAGTCGACCCCGACAGGGTTTGCCTGCCCGACAGGGTGCGTGAGGCCGAATCGTTGTCCGTAACCTGACACAGTCGTCCGTAATGCGGAAATTGAAAATCATCATCATATAGATAAACGTAGAACAGCTTTCTTCCGTCATCGTTGTCTATTTTGTTAGATGGAAGTTTTGCACAGAAAAAGATTAAAGTCTACTATTCATATATGGCTACATGAGCGCAGAGTAAGGAGTAAGAAGTGCCTGTAAGGACTGCGTTGATGCTGTTTGGCGACAATTCTCGGCATAGATATGTTGACGGCGCTGACGGGGCCTTCGGAACGATTGAGCGGTTGAAAGTGACGGCCTTTAGTTAATTTCGCTCGTAGAGGTAAAAAATCTGAGCGCATCACTGGTGTCCTACAGATTAGATCGTGCCGGATCGAATACTGTATTCACAGAAATCGCTTCGTGTGCGCTTTGGCTTTAAGGTTGCAGTACCAGAACCTGCAGCGTACCCCAGGCTTTTTTCTAAGCTGTTTTAACAATTCTGTTCGGCAGAGGCAGACCCTTTTTTATCATATTAGAAATAAAGAGGTGGCAGGTTCGCAAAGGTTATGCAGCTAAAGTCAACATTACTATACGGGCTATGATTTTATCAATAATATGCCGAGAATGGTTCAGTCTAACAGATAGGACAATTTCCTTAAAACAGCTTCTGTGACAGCTTATGTGGAGCTTTGTACGAGGTCACACCTCTGAGTGGTCTGATGCTCGAACTAATGGCCATGCAAAGCAAAAAGCGAGGATAGTCTACTACGCTGCTAACGTAAATGCCAATAAACTATTAAAACACCGCCGTCCTAAGTTGCATCAACAACTTCCAGCTACAACGCGCAATTCGATTTGCATTCCTCCTTTCTTTAACGCGGTGCCGCTTTTGCGTCGTCAGTATCAGCATTACTAACGAGCAGGCCTACGCTGGTGAACTACAAGAAAAGTACTGCGCAAAAGATAGAAAGGCTCCTCGATCGACACTCAGGGCGAAGCGATCAGTTGTTTTGATTCGAATCTCACACGATCAGCCAAATCCTTGACCCTCTTAGTGTATTAGGCGAATCATCCAACTGCAGCGGGAATCGCTTACCAATTGAAGAAGCCTGCTTTCCCTGGGCGGGGGTCGGGAATCCGATACGATATTCTATGCGTAATTGGGCATCCTTGCTAGACAACGGCAAAGCCGGAAGTAATCCGATTCAATGTAAATCGAATGTCAGGACTTATGTGGCCTGCATCACCGAAAATTGTAATACCTAAGCGCCATTTTTTTTGAACTGCTAAAATATCGTAATTTTATTAATAATTTGCCTCCCTTGAAACGATAAAGGGTAATCTGATTAGAGTGTGGCGGCAAAGAAGCTTGTAAGGCTCTTGTTTAACATAAACTCGATTTTCTCAGTCTGTCGCGGAGTTCTCTCGTCAATCTAGGCTTATCTACATGTAGCAAATATCGCTAATGCAGTTTTCGAGACGGAGTACGGAAGCTTCCCCGCAGTACGGAATTACTATTTTAGATGCAATTAGCTAGGATAGATGTGGTGCAAGATGCTACATAATGCAACTATTTCACTAGACAAAGCACTTGTCAATAGGCTGTACAGTAAACTCGGATGGAATCTGTACGTTGCAAGCATTTGCGGGCGTCTCCGAATTGCCATAAAGTTTCCCTGGGTATAGTATTTATATTCTATTTTACCATTTACATTCTATTCTATATCAAATGATAACACTATTATGCACTATAATATATTCTGTGTAGAGAGGTATACTTTAGACGAATACGAAACGATCGTATTTATCAAAAAATTATGCGCCTTCTTGTAAAAATCGACACCGTTTACCTTTTTCAGACTCAGAGTTTATTATTCATTTTAGGCTATATGCATATGTTTAGCGTTTTTATGTTCCCTTCTGCTATGTTTTTTACCTTTTAGTATAAATAAAAGGTTTTGGTTAGATAAAAATAATTTAATCAATTGGCATTGTGAGTCGGCTTACTCATCAAATGCTTACTGAAGCATGAATCCGGCTGTAATGGGAAACGTGCTGAAGATTGACGAGCTGACGCCAAGGTTTTACTGCTGCATAAATACTTCTAAGTGAGCATTAGCCTTCCGTTAGGACACCTAGAGGGCCCTAGAATAACCTTCGAGTCAGTCAATCAGTCCTGAACCAAAGTCTGAGCATACGAGGTTCGGCGTTCAGTTACGCAGTGCCAGATAAGCAGCTTAGCAGTGAGATCTAAGATCGCGTTGGCCCTAAATCTTTTCCTTTATTTAAAAATACTTAAGGCTATTTATTATAGGGCAAAAGTAAGAACGCCAAATAGGGAACTTTTTGTGCACCAATCTGAAATATATGGCGTTTTTGCCAACAACAATCGGATATCGACGCATTAGTAAAGAAAGGAGACATGTAAAATGAAAATATAAATCTGTCTATGTGTAATTTTTTTCTACATTACGAAAGACAATAAGCTTTTTTCATCATTCGAACTACTATCAATATCTGTGTCGTCATGCAGTTTGCTTGTTCCGTATTGTTCGATATTATTGATTTTAGATGGGTAATACAGTTCTATACGGTTTCTTAAATGTTGTCAAGCGTCATTTTGAGAAAAAGCAAAACCATTGTACTCGGTCAGTTAGCGCTCTGTTACAAAAGCTATACTACACTGTGAGTGCCCTACAAATATGTATTTCATTGAAACTTTGCTTAACACATTTATAGTTAAAAAAATAAAGCATAAATTATCATAAGGTGTAAAGTTTTCTTCAGCCAAAACATCGCATAGTTCCAACTAAGCAATGCTATATATCGAGTTCAGCGCAGTGGTGTGACTGTCTGACATTTTCAATTATTTTAGCGGGAACTCCAGTGATGGTACATCGTGGCAAACGTGACCTCAGCGGACGCCAAAGAGATCTCGAAAAAATGAGACAGCGAATGATTGCTAGGTATGAAGCTAAGACAGACTGTGAAGAACCTCTGCGGAGCATATAAGGCGGACGAATTATAAAGCGAGGAAGAGGTAGCAGACGGTGGATCTGATTTGCTTATACATACGATTGAGTGTTAAAAATGTACTTTTCTTACCGTATGGTGGTTCAGGATATTTTTTGACAAGAGGCTTTTTAACAACTGCACGTAATTTGTTTGCATTATCGCGCACCGCTAAATGGTTGTTCTTAGGATGCAATGGCTAATTTAGGGCATTTTTCAATTATATATATATACATATATATATATATATATATATATATATATATATATATATATACAAACGCAGGAATGAATTACATTTACTGAAGTTCTACTCACTGATATAATGAATACAGTGTTATAATGTGCGTGGTCAAATCTGTTTGAAGTAAAAGCCAGAAGCATGTTCATCATCATTATCATCACCGCCATATTTAAAGCTCCGATCCAAGGTTTACCGATTTGATGGCACTAATTATTACATCAATATTACCACAAACTCTCTGGCGCGCTTTGGTGCAGCAAAGGATTATTTTTCATTGAAAGGGATATTGTGCATTTTGATATAGGTACATGCGCTGCTCGGGTCTATTGCGCGTGTCGAATCATTGCATAGAGAACTTAGCGTGCCGCTTCGCAGCCTTTAGTGATTTCACGAAGGCCACGCGTCTTGAAAGAGACATCACTGCAATGTAAGTTTAAATCGAGGCCTGGAAGGCCTACAGTTTAAGCATTCGTTTGTAAATACTTTGTTAATGCATGCAACTCTCCAAGTGCTGCTCTTGAATAGAATGGAGATCACATCTCATTGATATTTGTTAATATAATTAATAAAGTAAATAACAAAAAAAATTAATTAATTAAATTATTTAAAAATTATAACGAAATCAAAATAACTCTTATTAGAGTCTCCAACCATTATGGCCGAATTGGAGTAGATCATATCTAGATATAAACTAATTACATTACTTATATCGGTTATAAACAGCCATATTGTCGTTAAGTTTGTTTTCTGAAAAGCGTTTTTCAGTGGCAACTTATATCCGCTCTATTTTGTAATGCGCTATAATAAGGACAGCTGAAATACGTTTGTCTCTTTTGGCATATTCATCTGTATGGTCCAGTGTGTATTGACTGATGGTTGTATTTCAACTACACTGGACCTTCTGAGAACCAAAATCTCATTAGCGATACGTAAGAAGAAGGTCGTCTCAGCCAATAGCTTTTCTGCGCCATAAGAATTTAGTTTCTTTCATTGGGCACTCGAAAGTCCGAAACTATGTCCGAACTACGAAAGCCGCATTATTATTCCTGATATTTAGCAGAACTCCGGAACTATTTTCTGATTAAGTTGTGCTTTTTGGGTGGATAGTCGGTTGTTAGAAATCTGAGATTTGCGACGATTGCGCACCTTTTTTTTTGTCGTGGATCTGTGCCTACACTAGCTCCTCGCAAATTTTTAGCATCTGCGCCTAACCTCACCTCATAGAACTATCTACCCGATTCAAAAGCATGTCGACATTCACTGCTTATTTTTGTTATTATATATTGTTATTGTTCTCCAATTAGGGTAGATAGCATACACCTATACTATGCTATGCTGAGAGCTTTTAAACTAAAAGGCGTTGCTATCAGTTGACATGTAGTCTGTGTTCTTTTGAAGATTAATGGGCAAACGGAAAAATGATTCGGCTTTCTTTGATTTGCTGCATTCTGACGTAATACAACAGGAAATCAACAGTTCCTATTATAATATCAAGATCAAGCGAACTCATACGTAGGTCAGCCTTCTCTATAAGAAGCAGCCACAATTGTGCATCTACAACACTTCTTTGGGCCTTATAAAGTAGGGGGCACCTTTTTAAGGGTGTGATGCTCAACAGTGCTTAGCCGATTTGACGTAAGTTGATTAAGACTGTGAAAAATGCGCCTCTACTGTTTCAACCAATGATAAACTTATATACCTAATGCTATGGTCAAAAATCTAAACAATAAATACACAATTTGAACACGAAGCTCTAGCCGCACGCCGATAAAGTTTCAGTTTTCGACTAAGGTGCAATATTCCTGCCTGTATAGGTATAGTTCCTGAAAACCTTTGTGAAAATGCCTCACAAAAATATTTAAATGTATTTATAAATTTAATACTTCTCCAAAATACACAACAGATTGGGCCTTTCTTTATTGGTTTGTTATCCGTAGGCATCTCTGTGTTCGTTGAGCCTGATTCCTACACGTGATTGTTGGCATAAGTTAGCTACACTTGTCTGGTAGCTAAAAGACGTTCACCTCCCCTTATGGCTCTTACAGGTTAATGACAAACATTTTCAACAACCCTCATATCGAGAAATCGTTCAAGGACCGGATGAAGGGCGCTGCCGAAGGAGGGAAAAAGGCACGTTGCCCTTGAATTTCATGTAGATTGTTTTTAATTAAAAAGACTTCCTAATACCATCTGTGTTCCACATCGTTTTTGAATTCTCCCCTGCGTAATTGCTGAAATTGTTATAGCTTCATCTGTCTGCTCAAAATGAGAATAAGTAAGGTGTTCATAATATAATCTGTTTTGGTACTATCTCTACGCAGGATCCTACCTCATGTATTCGCTATCGGTGTGGTCTCGAAGGCACTGTCGTCCCCACTAGTGGAGAGGGTAAGGATGATGCGACTTCAGCAACTTCCCGTATTAAAAAGCCTATATCGGCTAATAACAGTCGTGGAATAGGATTTGGTAGAGCGAAACGTCGAAAGCACAAGCACAATCCTCCGTCCGAATCACCAGCAGCGAGAATTCCCGCCTTTTTTTAATCTTAAAGTCAACTTTGGGCTATTCGCAGGTTGCTGTACATCTCGACCGTGCCTTATTCTACTATGAAATTTAGTTTAAAGACACTTGTGCTCTAGTTAATCAGCAATAAGGTTAACCATGTTATTATCAATGTAGGTGGTAGCATTGAAGTGGTGTCCCTTGCCTAGCGTTGATGCAATTTCTTTGACATTCTACATAATTTGACTGCATAACACATACACCTGTACACATACTACGCCTGTAATTAACTTCAAGCAATAATCTCTATGAAAACATTGACTACGTGGGAACTGTCAGTTTCTCGGTACATTTACATATACCTCGGTATATGTCCTGCCTTCACCCCTAATATTTGGCGTTTGAGTCAATATACAACTTATGCTCTCACAGTGAGATCATAGCAGTCAATTTTTCTACAAACGAGATCGTCGCCCAATAAAATAAACACACATCTTTCATATTACACTCCGAAGACTCGATACCACATAGTAGACTTTGGAATCCTAGCAATAGCTTATTCGATGCTTATTTTTCTCTTGTTAAGGAAAAACAACATAGCAATAATTTCAAAAAAAAAACATGACCTTTATATTAGAGTACGTTTGCTATTAAACAATTTAAGCATGAATTTAGGTTATAAATATATAGTACTTATCATTTTACGTTTGCTGACATCTCTCGCTGCCTCAGACTGTATCGACACTGCTGGTAGACATAAAAATTGCGAGTAAATGAGACAAAGCTGAATGACAGCTTGTTGATTAACAATCTGCATGAAATTTCTGATGACTGTTCACTTCAGAAATATTGAGGTCAGAATTTTACAACTACGTCTTAAATAATTGACATTTCTTCATGCGGCAAAACACTGGAAGATACGAGTATGACTACTATTTTGTGAAGCGTTGAATTAGTTTACACACAATCATTTGTCGCGTCGCTTGGCTGGACCATTCAGGAGGTTGACTATGGAGCTAGTTTCGATGGAAGTCATTTATGTTAACGCATTAGTTAAATAAAGATAGATAGATAGATAGATATATATATATATATATATATATATATATATATATAATAATAATTAATAATAAAATAAAAAAAATATTTTGATATATATATATATATATATATATAACTGCATGTTCCAAGAAAGGTTATCATCGTTATTGTATAGACGTTACGTGTAAATTGAGCTGTCGCCTTTTAATAAAGCTGTTACCGAATCGAAAAGTTAATCTTAACTGATGCCTGCCACCAGGTTTCATATAGAAAGTGGTTTGACATTTTATTGATAACATTACTAGTTGGAACAATAATCTAGACTAGAGTACTTAGAACACGTTTGTGATCATGAAAATTCAAAGCAAATACATCACTGTGATAGCATATACTTAGGATCCCTTTGTCTTTTTCTATGCGCACCGTACTACTGCACTGCCTGGCAGAAATACTCAGTTCTGCAAGATGGATACCTTCTTCGTATTTTCGGGTCTGTCTCTTTGGGGGAATGAGGGTTTAGGACCGCAAACATTCTGCACAAAAAATCCGCAGTAGATTGGAAAGACCCACAAAGAGTTCATAAATTGGATTCTTTTATCACAATGCCGTTGGTCGACCAACGGTAAGATAACGCTGCTGCCATTGTGGCCTCACGCTTCCACGAAGTGTCTCTTCGAAGAGCAAGCTAATGCTTTTTTTTTGACAATTATGCTGAACACTTAAGAAATTTACACTGAAATATATTGTGTATATATATATATATATATATATATATACGTTAGGATCTAATTGGAGACAGATAAGAACACACCACAGTCAATATAGTAATAGCAATTTTTAAACTATTCAGACAGAGTAGACATTGATTACTGAACAGCAGATTTGTTAGCCGAGTTTTCTGTGTGGAGATTATGTAATGAATCGGTAATGTGCACGATAAAGTTTCTGTAACAGTGAGGTCGATAGAAACACAATTTGCAAACACATGACTAGAGAACTGTAAAAAAAAAGCTGTGTGAAAGAATCCTAACAAAAGGATCCGAACAATTGAGTTGAAACCATAATTTGATGGGCTGTAACGTATTGAGCTTGGATGTCAAAAGCGCAAGTGCTTGAGTGGTAACCTTTTGTCCGCTGAGTAGCTCATAAACGACTAGGTTTCGAAGCTCTAAACGTGATTAAAACCAAATAGTGAACTTTCTTATATATAAGAAAATAACGCGGGTAGATACGTAAATGTGGTCACTACACGGTCATGTGAACCGGTTAAGCAATTGGTAAGTTTATTTCTTATTATTTTGTATATTATAAGATTTTCTTTCTTTTTATTGTTATTAAGCTGCTATTGCTGCAAGTAGTTATATACAATGAAAAAAAAAAGTTCAAGATGGCTTGAATAAAAGTATCTGTTAAGATAATGACATATGTTCTTATCTCACTACTATTAATTAGTTAATTAAATTACTAGACCCCGTTTTGTTAGCAAGAGGCCCTACGCAGACCCTACTAAATATTAAAATGCAAAACTCATCGATTTTTTTCCCAGGAATCCGGAAGACACGGCGGTAAGAGGAAAATAGGAAATTATCGATCTGATTACAAAACAAAATGGCAAAGACAACGATTCGTCAGTGGTACGATATCGATGCCCATATTTAGTCGCTCTGCCTGCCAATCTTTTTTGCTTTCAACCTTTACAAACCGAGACCTGCGCTGAATTTGGCTCGGCCAGTATGGTCCGCCTCTAATCAGATTTTCCTATATTTATTTACGTACACTTTCATTCGCTTTCTCGCATGACGACGACTACTAATGTAGGTAACGCCCGGATAATAATAATAAGAATGTAGTTAAGACGAAGGTGTTGTACAACGTAGGAATGAAAAATGTACGTTTCCAAATGATACCCCTATTTTCTATAAATGTCGTCGATGAAGGTCAAAAGCCCGTTAGCACGCTCCAGTGAACACTAAATAAAATTTACGCAGCATGCCGAAAAACTTCTAGCTACGGCAACCGCTAAACTAATTGGGCACAAAACACAATCCTTTTCCATCTTTCCATAGTATTATTATTATTAGTCTAATTTCATAGTGTGAATATGGTTTGTATGTCATCAACACCGTATTGGATTCGCTCTTAGCACAAATACAACGAATCTTCGTTTTTTTGGGCAGTTGCGCGTGAAGCTCATTGTTTGAATCCACTACATTTTTCATCTCACTATCATCGTACACCGAAAAGCTACAAGTATTAAATCACCACTGGGTTTCTTTCGACTGTTTCTGCTTGCTTGCTTGCTTGCTTACCTGCTTACTATGGGTGCTTAGCCTTTATTTGTTTACAACCGATTAGCGAAGTGTTTATTTGACGTGTCTCCAGTAACCCAAACAAATATTTTTCGTATTTATCTAAACATTTGTTACCATTGCATCATATTCGTTAGGCAGCATACTTCTTTTCTACTTCTGCTAAAATTTTCTCCCGCTGCTCAATAATGTCGTGTGCTACCATTTCCACCTCGTCGTCGTCTACTTCTGCCGCCTCCCTAGCTTCGTATATGAATTTCAATGCGTCAATAACCGTTCTTAGTTGAACTCTTCCGAGAAACGTACGTTTTAACATCTGGTCAGCTGAGCATGGTTTCTCCCTATCCTCCTCGCGACGTGCTGCGAACAACGAGTCCACCGACATATCACATAGCCACTCGACAACATCACGAACGTTTAGGGCGCGAAAAGGGTGCTGACTCAATGTAGTTTTCAAAAGTCGAGTGGGCGCGTAAAGCATCAGCTGTAGGACCGTGGCAGCGACTGCCGGGGTCGGCCGCCTCGATGGTTCGCGTTGAAGGCAAGCGGTAACGAGCACGCGGAGTTCGAGGGGCGCTTTATCCAGAACAGGTAGGTCACACTCCATATACGTTCGTGGATGCAGCATACCCTCGAAGAACGGATTTCGCTGACCGTAGACTTCGTAGATAAGAGTGGCAGCACTCCAAAGGTCGGCTTTCGAGTAGTCGATGAAGCTTAACAGGCCAGGTTTGGCCAACTGAACTTCAGGAGGCATTAGTGCTACATTGCCTCCCCTAAGGAAACCACGAACGGAAACACTCGAAATTAGCGACGTATGTAAAAAGGATATACCGAGTACAAAATGCTAGCACACACACGAACAGCTCTACACCATCTAAGTGGACGTTATAATAGTGGCTTGTCGAAAAAATATTGGCCATCTTATATAGAGTTAAATCTAGCTTAAACAGCTTTCAAGTCGCATATTTTAAATAATAATAATATGGCCAGCCTTCGTGCCATTTGAAGGAAAGTCTTGGCCGTAGCAGACGTAACTAGTAAATTAAAAATAATAAGGCTCATTATGTTTTGTACAGTTTTGTTACTACCAAAACTGTATTACCAGACTGTAAAAAAACAGCCTGAAAGTAGTTCTATTGCTTTCGCCATATCGATTCGATGTGAAAGATGCTCCTCGTAATGATCTGCCGGTTGCGGAATCGATCAACGCCGATACATAAATAGCCATGATATTGCCAAAGAGCTAAACGTGCATAAACAAACAGTTCAACCACTGGGAAATCTATATGCCGAAGTACAAATTGTATAGAGAAAAAGTAAACAAAAGGTAAGCTTTGTTTAGGCGCCGTATATTCATCTGCGAAGCCCTACTCATACCTAAAGAAATCGAGCAATTTTTAAAGCGGTTGATCACAGTGAGTGATAAACAGTAGATCATCCGACAAAGATGTGGAGATAAAATGTGCTCCATAATTTGTGGTTCGCGCTAAAAAAAGTGATACTTTTTTGTCCGCTGAGATTGAGAAAGAACTGTGCATTATGGGTTGCTGCCACCTGGTAAAATGACTAATTCCTTTAATTAATAAAACACCTAACAAGATTTTTACTTGGAAAACTTGCCGGAACTAGTGTAGAAGTTTGTCTACCGTGACAATGCCAGACCACATACATACGATCTTGCACCGCCAAACTACCCTCTTTCGTTCACTGCAGAACTCCCTTAATGACGTAACTAACGTAAAAATTATTTGTCATATGTTTTCATCCAGAAACTGGAAATCACAAATTCTACAACGGTAATATGTTTCTACTAGAATAATAAGACATCATTTAGTTTCCTAATATTATATAAAAAAAATATTTGCTTCATTTTTGGCCTTACAAGGCTTAACATTGTTTCGACCACCCAATATACGTAGATCCATTCTAGAAGACAACGTTGTCGTGAAGAGAACTATGGAGACTGCTTTACCTTGAAACCTGCCCGGATACGAACGATAGTTTGAGTGGTGAAATACAGTCAGCAGGAATGAGACAACAACCGAAATCGGAAAGCGCAATCCTCGGTTCAGTATAAGCAGTTTTCCCGGTTTTTCCTGGCAACTCCACAAGAATATTGTCTGATTTCATATCCCTATGAACTATACCATGAGATACGAGATGTGCAACCGCTGTAAACGGAACCATACAGATACAATGACGTCGTTAATTGGGTATAAGCTTAAATTGTTTATCTACATATCTTTCACACGATACTGTATACGAATACATTACTGGAAAGACCAATATGTAAAAGCAAACTATATATACGAGCGTTAAATATGAAATCATCCAATATGAGACTTTTTCATAAAATAGTTTATTTCCAGCCGAAGCGTACAACATTGGCCGTGACCTTCCATCACTTCGATGGCTATATTTATTCCTTTGCTAAAGTATGGGGCACGATATCCTGTTAAGTCACGTATTGCTTGCGTAAAACATTTTTCCATTATAAAAAGCTGTCGAGATTTTGAGCATTGTAATTTATGAAGCTAATGTCAGGTGATACAGTGAGCGACACAGAGCCTCCAACGTACCTCGTGCATTTTTTCCAATGTCATTCTTACGGTTTGACGTTGGGCGTTGTCGTGCAATAAATGCGGTTCAACTCTGTTCATTAATTTTGGTTGGTTTGATCTCCTACATTGACAGTATATTTCGGCCGTAACCAACTAATCAGTACTCACTTATTCTGGATAAAAAAACCGCACTAGACGAGCAAACAAACATCTAAGTTTATGCAGCTCTAAGTTCAGTTTACGGTAATGTCCTGCTAGCTTAGTAGCATTCACCCACTGATATGAGCGTCTGCCTATAAAGAACCATTGTACATCACAAGTCACATGTCAATGCTAGAATGTGTCACACCTCGGTTTTTGCTTTGAACTCTCGCCAAAATGAAATGAGGCCGTGTCTGTTAATTTTCTCAGTTTATCAGACCGAAACAAATTGGTATAATATTTATACATTCCTGTTTTTTTTTTTAGGTCAATGACTCACGGTACAACATGTAATACGGAGTATACTACCCTCGAATAGCTGCGCGCAAAGCGAAAGCCGGACATGCTCTGGTCTGTTCGATCTTTCAATCGTCCCACTCCGCAAGTAGCTCCGTAGACTGCAGTGATACCTGGATATCGGTTAAATAACGAGGACATCCCATCAACAAGTGAATCTAGAAACGAACGTATAATGAATGCACCTACATGTCCTGCATAACATTGTTGCCATAATTATTATAGTATATAATATAATAATGATTTTGTGTGAACTCGGAAGTAGGTGTGCCTCGTGTTCTCACCTTTTCATAACAAGGAACATGGTAGCGTTGCGTCCAATACCGTGCTCGTGTAAACGAGGCGGTAGAGCAACTGGGTATAGTTGGGTAGCACCGCGTAACAAAGGAACACGGTCGACAAACGCCGCCTTTAACGCAAGAAAACATTAAGCAAAGGCTTTTCTTAGAATATTTACAAAAGCTGCCTAATTCCAGAACAAACAAAAAAAAAACTTGATCGTTCCGTTCCGGATCGAATTCCGTCATCGTTAACTTAATTCCCGTCACATCTCCGTTTGAAGCAAAACCTGCTTCTGAACGAAACACTATAGATGACCCTCCTGAGCTACTAAAACTATGGTCATACCTTTACATCGACAATGCAAGGATGGGGTGGTAAATTTGCCTCCCGACTGGCCAGGGGTGACTCATTCAGCGAATTCTGCTGTCCGAAAGACGCCGTTTGTAGGGGAGCACATTCGCGGCTAAGCGACTGCCAGATAGCTGCAGCGTTACTTTCAGCATCATAATTGAACATCATCTTCATGGCGAGATTGTAAACGCCTAGAGGGCCTGATGGCACATCCTAAAGTAAAGGAAATTTAACATAGTAGGTAGTATCTATCATGGTAGTACACTATCAACACAAGAAACATACGCCCTGTTATATAGACTAAAATCCGACCTCAATTAGGTTAAAATAAAAATTTTCGAAGCGAGACCTTATTTGGAACATCTTATTAGGATCTCACTCTTATCTTAGATCAGCACCTACTTACGAGATATGTGACTAAAGTGAATAGAAATAAGTAAAAGAAGTATTTTTTTTCCCTCTCAGGGTAGTAAATTTAGCTTACTGTCTAGTTTTTATATCATCTGGTTATTAACCTGTTCGAAAGTGTTGATACTTCCGGCTGGAGCCTCCAGCTCTGCTGCGTACTTTCTGGGAGGCGATGAAGACAAACGTGAGGATTTAGAATCGTCGGCGTCTAACTGTTCCTGAATTAAACATAGAAAACACGTTTTCACGAGTTTACAATTAAAGGAAGTAACGTTTCTCTGTAATTATCAAGTATTTTTATCTAAGGTTCATTGACTAGTTACATTGCTAGGTTCTTGCATTGTTTTTATTTACAATAGCACTATAGCAAGTTACGTATGTTTTAAACTGACATCATGGGAAAGTGACAGAATAGAATGAAGCAGAAAACGGAAAGTGCCGCTGTAGATATACCAACGTTTAATTGTAGTAAACCTCGATGTCAAGGACAGTTAGAAATTACTACCTTTTGAGATTCGCTCTGGACTTCGGTATGTTACGTCGCGCCATAAGTACTCCCATATCCAAAACTAGCATCAATCAAAACAGATCATTATTATAGTTTTTTTTTTACAAGTTCCAATATTGCTTCAACCTCTACCGTTACATATAGCCCCAACACAGTGATAAAACCTGCCTTTCATTAAAACTGACTATGGAATAATCTGATTAACTTACTTCCTCAATGGTAGGAATGCGTTGAAAGTCGCTAGAAGCTGATGACCTCTCGTCCGATTCTTGCTCCTCTCGTAATTTTGCAGAATAAACAACAGCATTACATCCTTTCGCAATTGGACTACCCAGCTTGAAATTTGAGAGATTTACCTGAAAATACACAAAATATGGTATATGGCTGTAGTCATTACAGCGGGAAATGCATTAAGGTAAGAAGGTGATGGTTGTTTTCGTTCACTGCTCTCTTTTGAATTTTTTGCTGTCGAAGTATTACATATTGCAAGGAAGCTCTGCGAGGCTGTTATCATCGTCATGCTTGGATTACAAAATTTGCGTTGAACTCAAAAATCAATTAAAAAAAAAAAAGTATGTCAATGAAATTTATTTGCGACAAACTTCTTTCCAGGGCTAGAATGATTTGGAAGCAAAAACTGTTGCGCGTACGGTGACGGCTATACAGCTGAAATGGGGTAGCAGTGCCTCAAGACAGTCCCGAAAGTCCGAAGTCGGTTGCAGCTGCAAAAGTTTCGTTGTACATTCCAAACCTATCGCAGATTGTTTCGGTTATAACACGAATACGAAACGTCGAAAATGTTGTTTTCCACCCCAATCTTCGGGAAGCTTTTTTTTCTTCGAAAAGTGTCTCTAAATATGATTTACTTTTTTATTAATATGATTACTTTGAGGTATGAAACGTGCAAAATGGATACACAAAATTACACAAAAAAATACACAAGTGTTAAGGTCATCCGTACGTTTGACCACAGCCTTTACTGATAGCAAATGTGGCGGACTTACTGGTCTATCTGCTGGGACCGGCAAAATTTGGCGGTTGAAGATGTCAAAATTGATCTTGTCGAAAATTCTCTGTAAAGAATAAATCCAGCAAGGATTCGCCGATTATTTGATTATTCAGTTATTATTATTTAGGAAAAAAAAGTTACATGATACGTAGTACTCTGATAGGTGTACCATCGCCATATTGCCACCATGTTATAATTGTATGCGTTCTTGTTTGCCGTCAGTAAAATATATTTACGTGTATACCTATTTCAGTGATATATGTTGTACTGAGTATTCAGACCGAGATCGGGCACGTACCCTAATCTCAACACAGACTCCCTCGAGTTCTTCATCGGGCGTTATCACGGTCGGCTTATCTACTAGACAAACACCAGCGAATCCAAGTAACGGCACGCACTGACGCAGAGCTAACACTCGTTGCACAGATTGCCGGCTCAAGGTTGCCGCCTAGCAAATTCCACAAAGACAAATAAAACATTCAACATACAAATCCTAGATTCGGTGGCATGTCTGAAAAATTATACTGTAAGCATCACGTGAGTCAATAAATTTTCCTTACAAAACAGTAGAGCAAAAAATATAAATGCCGTTGAATTTTGCTAACAATATACGTTGTTTGCTATATGTCGCAAGCCTGCCTCATCTTAAAAGGCCCCGTTTCGATTCCGAATCAATATCGCCATGATATCACACTCCAGCAAAAAGTAAACTTCGTAAAAGGTCAATTCGTTCCTTGTTAATGTCTACATACCGTAGTGTCGCGATATCCGTAACGACGTGCAATATGAGCTACGATTGACTCGTTAAGAACCTTTGCGTCTGTTGCAGAAGTTTCACCACTCGTTCCGGCACCGTGCAAGACGCTGCCAGATCCCCCGCTGCCACCGCCGCTAGGACCTTTAGGTCCTTCCCTTCCCCCTCGGACCTTCCCCACATTTGCGATGAAACTGCGCCGGGTGTTCGAAGTCTCGCCACTCCCAAAATTCCAACTGTAAGCAACAAACACAAATCTATTTTAGTTTAACAAGGTAGCAACAGGGGGTGGGAGGCAATCAAAAAAAGGATGCCAATCATTAAATCGTCAAATTTTCAAAATTTCCACCTAACCTCGTTATTTTGCTCCAAACTAGGGGCGTCGATTATAAATACTGACTCTAGACACCAACGATGTAGTAACCTCATACTTTTAGCTTAGTAACTATTTGTGAATTTGCAACGCTTAAAATTAGTTTTTCTGTGGCTAGACAAGATAGTATGACATATCGCACAGACATTTGGAGTAGCACACGAGTCAATAACACGGATGAAAATTGAAAAATGAATAGAAAATTACTTTTAATTTATTTAAAACAACGAGAAAAGGCTATTCGTAATAATATCTTCCAGGCTGGGTTTAATAGTCCAAGGTTCACAGGGCGACAAAGGCATTTATGAAGGCAACATAACCGGTTGCAATGTCCTGAATTGATATTATTTATAAAGGTAATGTCGTACATTCTACTGACAAGGCAAACTTGCCTGTGCATGGTAGCCATAATTTCTGCTCGATATTCATGCTTCATTAGCAGACAGACCACTCTTCTACTACCTACTCGAGTGGTACGAAGCTTTCGGAGTGGTCGGAAGCTTACAATCAATGTAGTAAAATGAAAATAAGGCAATTTAATATTGTACACGCCACGTGTAGCCGAACAAGACATCGGCGATTAAACATATATCACGCCAAGGATATCTAGACGGCTGTATGTTTAATCGTTACAACGGTATTGTAAAATGAGAAAAAACACGGTGCTTTTTTGAAGTGGCATGTTTATGTTCAAACGAGACATGTTTTGCTATTTAAAGGCGGCTGTCTGCGGACACAAAAGCCAAATCTCGTGCAGACCTATAGCACTATGAGACAAATGTATGTGATTCCTAGTGATAAAAATAAGAAACGTTTTGCTGATATGTTCAAAGTACCACTTGACTGTATTTCGCTTTATACGTTACTTAACATTACTTTTCAATTACCCTATACATTACAACAAGTGTCTTAATTATTAAATATTTGAGCTATAACTTGCCTCCCCCTAGTAATGTTGAGTTAGCAATAATGTACCGCGTGGTGCTCCTTTCTTTAATGATCTTCCGTATCGTCGTTCAACTCATTCTTATTTAATCAAAGTGGAGACATGTGAAATAATCTTCGGTATATGTTTGAAAACCTTCTATAGATTGAATTTACGTAAAATTAAAACTATATCTTTTTGTTAGGTGTTATTACACATGAAATTATATTAAGTAAAAAAAAATAAGTAAAAACTCACTTTGTGAGTTCATTTATTTTTAATAGATTTTTTTTTAAATATGACAAAACTCCCTTAAACGTACCGTGATAATAGCTTTAGTAAATAACCTCTAATGAAGTAAGCTTGATCAGCGCAGGTAGGGGGCCGTAAACAAGTAGACGTCGTTTGCGCCCTTAGCCGTAAGGCGTCACACAACCACCGGGCTTCAAATTTAATCCAACTGAATGGTCGCATCCTCAACGAAGATCAATGCCCCCCTTACACGACATCACCTCTGGTCCTTTGCTGAAAATCAGCCAGTAAATGGTTGACAGCTTCAAACAGTTAGTCGAAATTCAATCGGAAACTAGCTTCTGATACGTACAATCTATTACACATTTATGCGCTAGGCTATGGGGCGTAGATGGGCGTTTTTGTGTAATATATATTGCCTACGTATTACTAGATGAATATGCAATAGAGAGAAAAAAATAATTCGTACTGTGGCGTGGGCGCTGTACTGAAAGAAGCCAGTAGTATATACTGTTCGCAAACCACGATAAAAGTGTATTTAGTATTAAAATTGCACAGAACCTTATTTAGAACCTCAACAAACAGAATTTCAAAAAATTTTACGCTGTAGACGCACGGTTATATTATGGAGTAGGTCCCTCGAATTCTTACTTCATCCCGTTCATTACTACGTTAGATTATCATCTACCAGGCCATACAACCGGCCCTTTGCAACAAAAGTATACTAAAAACAACAAGACGAGTCATTTTATAATTAACGCAAAGGCTACCAAATCGATTGAAAAATCGAACAACGAAAAAAGAAATACATCTATAGGTATATATATATATATATATATATATATATATATATATATATATTGTATAAAAAACGATCGTGGGATGGAAGAACTTCCGCAGCACCTGCTCTTGCCGACAAGTCTTTTCCAACTAAATAATACAACCGAGTTGACTGAAATATCATGCCATAGTTTTGAGATCAATAAATAGTCATACTTTTCGTTTGCCCCGCTGCGTACGTGCCACTTGTTCAGTATTTAAAATATATGAGTACCGAACGACTACGCTTACGCATACAGGAAACGCAGTTTCTCTCGGGTTCATATATAGCTTTCAAGGTTAGGCCAAATCAACCATTTGATTCAATAGCCCGCTAAGCATGTGGAAAATTACTGATTATATATCATGGATTTGACACAGCTGAACCGTTATACTTCAATATAACATTATGCACAATTGTTATTGGCAACGTAGTAACCCAGAAATATAGATAGTTGTTACGATATGTTCGCCTGATTTATCTACTTAATCATAATAATAACTACCATTATTTGAACTAGGGGTACTCATGGGAGGCCGAGAGGTTCAAGACGGCGTGAGAACCTCGTTGGCAAATATAAAAAAGTTCAAATGCCAGATGGCTGCGTGTTCATATCAATGCGGTGTCGTGACTACACGTTTGTCAATATAATTAGTATTATAACCACAAGCAACTATAGTTGCCGTAAAAAAGTTGATAGACTCGAGCGATTATTGGATTCTATCGAACGCGATTGTTGTGTGTACGGCTAATTTTATTATATGGTCGTTTTGTGTACATACAAGTATACCGATACATATAAGGATGCAGATTGTGAAATAATAAACATAAACAGAATGCATACTAAACAACATAAATAGAACATACATTCAATGACGATTCAAAATTTTCGGTTATTTACGATAGGGTATGGGGATACTGGGATTATTAATCAGCAATTCAGCATATGACTATCAGCAGAATCCGTAGCCTATGGCTGTCAAGATTACTACTGGATAAGTAGTCTGTGTTAAACCTTCCGGTAGTTCCAGTCAGCAAAAAGTCCTCCGAGAAACTATTATTAGTTTCTCATTTGTAGTTTCAATTATTAGTTTCTATAGTAATAACTTCTTTTTTCGCAAATTGTTTGTTTTCTATTAATGCTGGCGTATTGTCAGTCAGTTAAACGAGTGCCTATATCACCAAGAGCTCTAACGCCATAAGCGTTTGTGGCGATAACAGATGCGCAACAGAAAACATGTTCAACGATTTCTGCAATTCTAGCTCCGTATAGCGCCTAACATTTCGCAGACGTACCCCGACTGTTCGAAGTCAACGACGTCTACATGTACAGAAATCAAACTGTAGGTACGTTTAAACTACTTAACTAATGCATTGCGTCTTTACGACACCTCTACGGAATCTCTGAGGAACGGCAAAATCAAACCAATAAAAATGACGCCACTGTTCAGTTCAGAAGACGTTTGCACTGGCAGGGCATTCTAGGTAAGCCTTTTGTACACAGCATATGTGCAGGATACTTTTTCTTGTTGTCGCCTGAACTTGAAGACCACACGCAACTGAGTGATTGATACTATACGACTCTACGTGTAAACGCAACAAGCAGTGTCTCTCACGTACAATTCATTCACGGTATCTCAAAAAATGAGAACGATCAGAACCCGTAGAGGGTAACAGAAAGAACACCACTTCACACTGAGATGTTGTCAATCGGAATTTGCCATTATAGGTTGCTACAGAGACACACAGACAAA
Organism: Varroa jacobsoni; assembly: GCF_002532875.2. NCBI lineage: Eukaryota > Metazoa > Arthropoda > Arachnida > Mesostigmata > Varroidae > Varroa > Varroa jacobsoni. Next base: position 99,772 of record NW_019213875.1, on the reverse strand, counting down.
CTAGCACAATGTTCTTACGACTGCTGTCTCACACTGGGTATGAACAACACTCACAGCCAACTAGTAGAAATACTTACTTACTGAAGCTATGGTTGTTAGCCGAGGCTCAACGTTAATCAAGATGATATGGTCAAATGTATGGAAGCATCGCGAGCCGCTTAAGGCTGCTTCATTGCGGGCGATGTGCTGTTAGCAATACGACATCACCAAAGCAATTGAGTTTAATGGCGTTTTTTTGGACTTACGATTGTTACGCAATTCATTTACCTGCGTATGGTGGAGTGGATTTCGGCGATTTAGGGGCCTAAGGACAACAAAGCAGGTTTCGTAAAATGTGTAACTGTACTTAACGATTTTCAGCTGAAGTTAGAAGCAATCTGAAACTCCAACTATGACTGAATACGGACGAAATTTCATAGAAAACATGATAATCCAAAAACTATGTTACGTACAGCTTTACTATAAAGGTCATTACTTTACTATAAAAGCTATCAGCACAATAATCCCGAAAGATGAAGAGTTCTGCTAGTTTTGGGGTGCCCTGCTACATAATACAATGTTTGTCCATTACGTCGCGTTAGTTAGACTGAAAATGGGTTGATATTGGTGAACGATGAAGAACTGATTGAAGAATATTGGTGAACGCAGCAGATACCTACTAGAAGTCAGTGTTCCGAATAATTTCACGTAACAGCTGACTAAGCCTTTTGTATTTTGAGCGTTACCATTTAATTTTCACCCGTTAAAATAAAATAATCACTGACTTAGCCAGTATGTGAATAAATGAAAGTCTGAAAGAGATTCGTCATAGATACTCCTCATTGACCAACGTCTTCCTCTACTGCCTTCGTTTGTTTTGATTCAAGCAGATTCAAAATGTCACGGTGCCTATGTACGCAAACACTGGTGTCGTCTGCGCGACAAAACCTATATTGATGTAAATAAACATTTATCCTCTCTGTTTCTACCCCACAAGTGTCTCCCTATGTGATACTGTTAGTGCGGGCAGTCGGTAAAACTTACGGAAAAGGAACTCTCGCAAATAGTGTGGGCTTCTGTTTGGCTCCTGTACCTCCATCATTACTCTACAGTAGCACTCACTTCTTCTACGAAATAGTCTATGAGTGTGCATTGTGCGTATCTGTCGGTCCGTCCGACAAATTTTCCGCGAGTACATTATAGCAACGCCTAAACGCCAGTCGTAAGGAAAAAAAGTTGGCGTGATAAAAAAAAAAAAAAAAGTTTCGATATGGTGAGTTTACTTCCATTCGAGTAGAGCACCATTAGTTTATAGCGCGTAGCTAGGCCGAGCAAAATTTTCGTTCGAATGATACCTGCTGACTAACAAATGGTAACTGACCGATGACAAACGATTTCCCGTTTGTCGGTTATGCCACCTTGTGCAAAATAATCAGTTTTTTTCTATAGATAACCATATGGACAACTGATAAGGCGATCTGGCGCAGAGCGTTGAAGCTGTTATGTAACGCTATATTGGATATATCTATGTAAGGAAACATGGCTAAGAATGGGTAGATGAATAGATGGTATCAGAATCGTATATAGACTCTAGCCTATGGACAGCTGACGGGACAAAGGAAAATTCAATGTAAACAATAAACACGGAGACCGCCCAGCAGAAGTATTTGAGATTTCGGACGAAGCATATGAAATATTGCGCTATATTTAAACAGATGTTTCCCGCATAAGGCCTTTCGTTTACACCACATGCTAGTTCGCAGCTCTATATATACGCACAATTAAAACTATATGACTATTGCTACAGATTTCTTTATCCCAATATAGTTAAGCTTGATTACGGTTATTATGAGTATTTTTGCGATTAGTTTGCAAACCAAGTTGCGTAAGCCTGGTTCTTAACAGCTCTGCTCATGTGGAAATAGTGGCACGTTCCAACATCAGTATCGTGTTCAGCTGGAACAAATGGCTACTTAATTATTTGTTTGAATATATTTATCTGTTTGTCAGAATTAAACCGTTTCGTGCACGTTTTTGGCACACGGTTTAAAAAAATGTTATAAAATGAGAAAAACATATATATATATATATATAAATTGTAAAGATAAATGGTCGTGATATAAGCTAAAGCTTAATGTTTTCAGGAAAGCTTCTCATACGCTAATCTGAGCCCTAAAAGCCACCATAAGTACGTTGAGATATCTTATCTACAATAGATAGGGTTGGTTACATCTAAGTCTGGCTAACATCTGTTACATCTAAGGCGGCTCTGTTTCTTACTTTTCAGGCGTGCCCCATCAAAGATATCGCGCTTCCGAAGGACGCGCCTCGTGAACTCCTCATAGAGAAACATACTAAATATATCATCGAATTCGCCAATAAGAAGGATTCATACGTGAGTGTTAGTTTCCATGTTACGTTCTAACGTGGTTGTAACCAGCTCCATCCACTGATTGCTCTCGAAAGTAGCAATGTGTTAATAATACAACATTAAAATCGATGTTTCTACAAAAAAATTTAGCTTTATAGTGTTGTTAAGACTTCTAACACTGGTCTGGTTGAACGCAGTTCGGATCAGTTTGCTTAGTTCAGCTTCTGTCGTTGATTATCCACACTACAATTTAAAGTCATAGTTTTTTCAACGTAGATACGTATGATGTTTATGTCGATTTGTCTGAATGCACAGGAGTACGCAATTACGGAACACCTTCGCATGAGTGGCATCTATTGGTCGATGACTGCCGTTGATTTGATGGGTGCTCTGGCGGAGTTCGATCGGAACGACCTTATTTCCTTTGTCAAAGGCTGTCAGCATTCTTGTGGAGGCAAGAACATTTGCGTATACCTAAAGTCAGCTCCTAATCTAAGCTTTGTTTCTTTAATTTCAGATAACATTTACTAAGTGGCTAATAAGTTTGCACCTGCGCAAAATTGTGATGCTCGATGTTCTACCCTGTTTTAATGGTTTGTAAGATTTGTGATATACAACTTGATGAATGACCGTAGTGCAAATGAACTGTCTATCTAATATCAGTTATAACCTGTACTTAACTATCATTGTAGGGTTCTCAGCAGCGCCCCGGCATGATCCCCACATATTGTATACACTATCAGCAGTACAGATTCTTGTGACGTTAGACGCCTTATCTGAGATCAACGTGGATGCAACTGTTGACTACGTGGTTTCTTTGCATCAGAAAGACGGATCCTTCTTTGGGGACAAATGGGGTGAAACGGATACTCGATTCTCGTTCTGTGCCGTCGCCACACTTGCTTTACTTGTAAGTTGTTATGTTGCAAAAATTGATTCTGCGACGGAAATTGCAATTTAATATCATACGACTTACTTTTTAGGGCAAGGCTCTGGACATGAAAGATTGAGAATTCTTGTCTTGAAGCCTGAAGGACTAGCGAAGCGGCACCTAAAAGCATATCCAAAGTTGGTCAGTAGTAGCACTAATTTTGTAAAATTTAATTTACCACAATGGTAATAGTAACCTTAATATTACCTTCTACCTCTGCAAATAAGGCTTGCAAAAAATATATATAATTACGGACAGCATTCGAAAACGTGACTGAATGTTCTTGAAAGGATTACTTCCCAATTTTGCTACCAGAACACAAGTTCTTCGAACACATCTTCGTCGAGAATGTGAAGACAAGCTGCAAATTGAATAACATTATAACTCCATCCGCTAACTTGCACCAGATCACTAAACAAGTTCACCTTCAACACGATGCTTTGTTGCTTACTAATTAAAGGACAAAAAAATTTTTACCTCAAAATGTTCACCCTATTTGTATTACGATAATTCTTGTATTGCTCTCAAGTTTAAACTAGAGACCAGAAATATGATTTGCTAACAGAGTGCACACTAAGCTTTTATAAAAAGTTTAGTTTCGTTACGATAAGGTCAGAGAAAATAGTATCCTCACGGAGATAATCGAGCTACGTACACGTCTTCGTTATCTATTCGTGTAGAAACGGTTAGATTCTATCGACACCTGCTCCGTTGCGAACCACGTCATGGCGTGTATGAACTTCGACGGAGGTTTTGGTTGTAGGCCACATTCAGAGACCCACGCCGGTCAAATCTACTGTTGCCTGGGAACGTTATCTGTGATAGGACAACTGTCAAGGCACGTTGGTCCACATGCGGACCAGCTCGCGTGGTGGCTTGCTGAAAGGCAACTACCGAGCGGAGGCCTAAATGGTAAGCGGTTTTTGAGATATCTCCAAAGCTATCTTTAAAAAAGCCCTTTAAAAATCCAAAATAATAATAGTTTAAAATAATCGCTAGCTGTCCGCTTAATTGTACGATACACATGGTCTTTTTGACGCTTTTGGGAGCAATTTGTCTAGCGAGATACGTCTCCTCTCGGTAATTGATTTCCTGAATCTCTATTTCACGAAACAAATACGAAGTAATCTTTATCATGGCAATATTTAATATAATATTAGTGTGCTTTTTTTGTCAGGTCGTCCTGAAAAGCTGCCAGACGTTTGTTATTCCTGGTGGGTTCTAGCAAGTTTAGCGATGCTAAGGCGTTTGCATTGGATCGACAAGGAAAATCTGGTACAATTTATCCTAGCAACACAGGTACGTCTACAGCTACTGATCATCGCCGGGTATCTGACCATCTCCTACAGTACTAACTGGAGTACTTCTCGAATTTTGATCAATTGATTTTGATTGAAGTTGACTTCTTTCATACTCAATGACATTTTCGAGATTCGCGCCCAGCCTTAGATGAACGCAATATAACTACCCAGCTGAATTGATCCTAAATTGCTTTTTGTATATAGGACGAACAGGACGGCGGATTCGCAGACAGGCCCGGCGATGAGGTCGACCCGTTCCATACGCTTTTCGGCCTTGCTGGCCTGGCTTTACTAGGAGAAAATCGGTTGCGCAAGCTCAATCCAGTTTTCTGCATGTGCCAAGATGTCATTGATCGGCTAGGACTTAAGCCGCAGCTTCTCGACTCTTGAAAATCTTATTGTTCCTTATAGTTTGCATATATTGATGTATAGTGGATATGGTGAAAGATCGAAAGGATGAACCGGTCAAATGGAGAATCCTATGCGGCCATATGTGTCTCTATATGAATAAAGACACCAAAAGCATTAAAAGTAATAAACACTTACGATTTAGGGCATTTCTTTTTCTCTTGAATGCATGTCAATAAGACAGATCACTTCATGAAAACTCAGGAAGTTATATATACATATATATAACGTGACTAAGAAGCCACTGAAAAGAAACTCTGCGGATGGTAACCTAGTAGTAAATAGCGAAGCGCCATCAATGACCAAGTCGTTATTCAATTCACGAATATATATAAATATGCATACGGAGGTATTTATCGGTCGACAATTATCATTCAGCGCTTCTTAAGTCTCTGAAGATCATCATTTGCCATGTTGATGATATCTGATGGATATGGCTCAGCGATAAATGCAGACGTATCTTACTATCGACAAATTCAATTTGAGGGAGACAAAAAGATAAGCAACCTTGTTACAAGTCAAGCAGACCGCCTGGTGTAACTCAAAATGTTATTTATCCGCGTTGATTCAATTTGATAAACTTATGCTAATATAAAACTAGAGAGTTGTTGCAAGCACTACCATCAAGGGGCACCGTGGTCAGGGTTGCTAATGCGTATTCCTTTGAGTAACTTGTCATACTAACTATGAATATGTGGCTGCTTAGATTTGAGCTTTGGTAAATAAATACTACTTGCTCTTCGCGGGTCTCAACGAGGAACTGAAAATGGCCCAGTTATGCTGTAGGCCTGTTTGTGAATTATTTCCGTAAAAGTAACTCACGATTCATGTTCAGGATGATTCAATATACAGAGGGTAAGAGCTAAAGGTCCGCTATTAGTTATAAGAAAAAATCACTTTCTGCTTTTTTCAGAGCGTCATATTAATGTAAGTCAGGTAGAATCATTTCCGAGGAGTGATCTCCTTAATCTATCGCCAATTTAGGTGCGTCAATAGATTTTGTGGCAGTGGTAAATGTTAGGTGGTTTCACATCTTGCACCGTTTACTGGATATTACATTTAACTGAGAAATAGTCTTCGATTTGATGAAGGACATTTAACAAAATTTTACTGAGCGAAGTAGACGTAGCTATAGGTCAGTAAGTAGCGAGTATAACTTGCAAGCTTATATAATGGTGTACTATAATTTCGAAGTACAATTGCAAAAATTTGACCAGATCGCAAAAAAATTAACGTCATCTCCTGAAGTTTGGAATAGCACTTAGATGCTCTCTAGACTTTGTCAAAACAAGAGAATGAGCCACGGCGACTTCGGCACAATATAACAGTATATATATATATATATATCCTTTGTACGAATACGAATATTGTTAGCTAGAATGAAAGTTTGTTATTCCATATCAAGAGTTCCGCATAACATTGTTTCTTTAACGGTTTCTGATTCTTTGGATACGACTGACTAATCAAGCTTCCAACCGATTCAGGGTTCAAGAATGACACAAAGAGGTTGCAGTGTGCGTGATGCATTCTAGTCCAGGCACGAATTCATATTTGGCGCCGTATCCTCCTCTCTGAACGCCCTCCGCCTGTCTATTCAGTCGACTGAGGCGGGGCGCCAAAATCAGTCAGAACTGGGTGAGACACGGGAACAACAGAGGCGTTTCAAGCAGTGAGTGTTTCTGGAGTTTGTATAAAGACTAGCGTTTTTTAAAGACTGAATAGACAACGAAAGCAGCAGCCAATTGGCTCTTGGAAGAAATTACTGTTATCAAAGCGTGACAGGACAAGCAATAAAATATAGCCAATATGCCGGCCATTCCTAAAGGTAAATTTGTGTGTTGTTTCACAATTCGTTTTGGGTTAAATTAATTTACATGAATAAAATAGTTCTACGATATCCTGTAAGGCAAATAATAGGGTGATCTCAACTCAACTAGCCGTAACGCATGTTAATACTAGCGCTACATTAATAAAGATAAATAAGAGCAGATGAGTCTTAAACGTACACGGCGCTTATTTTCGGTGTTAAATGCATGCAAAGCTAATAATAACACCCAAGTACGTTGATACGATTTAGTCTTAGAAAGCTATCGTTATATAAACGTGCAAATACCTTAGATGTTAGTGCATAAGTTAGGTCGATCATAAGTGCATTTTAAATAATGTGTATGTATTGTCTTAAACTATGTTTAATTTATTAACTTTTCTGTATACTATTTATAAATATCGTGCAGTTGGAAGTGTGGTGCAATATGAATCTCAATGGAACAGTGGGTAATTATAAGTGCCAATAGGATAGGATACCAACGAGAAACTTTAAATAATAATTTAGTTTTATAATTGCCAATCAAGAGTTATCGATTGGTTATTGGCGCCGAACAGCACAGCAGACCCGTTTTGCTACGTTGGTTATAACAACCGACTAGGAAACATATACGTGGAATAAAAATGTAATTATTACTAGGGTTGAAAGTAAGATGTAAGATCGCTGCTCTACGGGTATCAACTACACGACTCCAACAGAATGAGTATTTGGTCACTAGTAATTACTGAGTGCCTTTTGTCGCTAGTTGTTGATTATGATTATGCTAGAGAAACAATAGAAGGTTTGCCGTCAGAGTGATCTAATAACAAAGCCCGCGTAAAGTGTTTAAATTAAAATAGGCGCGAGGTAAAATTTTATCAGTTGACAAAAAAGCTCGATGCAAATATGTGGTTTGATAAAAAAAAAATAATTGTTCACCTTAGCTCGCTGGTTAACTTGATCAAAAACCAAAAACGTTGCGGTTATCATCTGGCCAATAACACGTTCGGTTTATGGTAGTAGGAGTTGCCGTTATCACGTCATGGCGTCCTTTCAAACGACTGATAAAGCTAGGGGGTCTTAGAAATGACTTCTTATTCTGGTTCCACACAAAGAGCACTCAATACTTAATAGACAGTAACTTTTTGCCATAAAGCCTCGATGGTACAATGTTATGTACACTAAGAATGTAAATATATTATGATGTTATAATTGATGAGAATTTTTTATAAATAATTGTATAATTTTGTAAGGTTTACTAAATTTCGTCCAATCAAATTTCGATGAACACAGTGTTATATGCTTCTTTTCTGCAATTTTTCTTATTCGGATTATTATTTTATTGGGAGCCTTTAGTGAAACTCTTTTGCACGACGAGCTACACGACGAGTGATGTCTATAGATAGATAGAAGTTTTTTTGGGTTAATAAGCAATTACGTGATCAATCATGTGTCAAAATGTGAGCAAAGGATCGTTTTCCCTAATCTTAGATTTTAATTTATTTCCTATAGCTATGGAAGCATATTCTACGATGTTTCTTGGGTGTTTTTAACCAATAGTAAACATACGTAAATGTCATAATTGCGGTAGCTGTGTTTTATTGTAACCACTGATAACGAGCGAGATAAATCGTCCACTAACGTAACACATCTATGATTCAATTAGGATTGTGCAATTTTTGGCCAGCAGTTTCATAATACTTTCGAATTTATTTTCTCCTCATTTTATGTAAAACTTGACTAGGTAAGAAAATGCTATATACAGCCTAAAATAACTATTGATCCAATGGTTAAAAAAAGATCCGTTTCTCATATTGTCTATCATCGGGTCTATAGAGCTTTAAGAGGCCTTTCGACGTTTCCGTTCATCATCGATGTCATTTCGGACAGCATACATTGTTTCCTGTAAGGAAATAATACAAGGGTAAAGCTGTCTTGTTTGAGTAATATTACAGTGTAAAATTTTACTCTGGAATACGTTTTTTAACTTTTAGTCAAATCTTATTATTCACTTCAAGGGAGGACAGGATTCTGTAGCCATATAGTTCAATTAAAGATTCGTCAATAGCAATTGTTAGGTTGCTTTTAGGGATCTGAAAAGTCGTTAATATATAAGATTTTTATCTACCTATATATTATAAAAGAAATGGTTAACCATACGTAAATACTAATAATAGACTTTGGTGACTGACTCATCTTCGTGTTTTGTTAAGAAATTGTTTAAAAAGTTTAGTTAGGGAGTTTTATTTATTCAGAAAAAAGTTACTGGCAGCTTGAAAGAATGTAGGTGATTTCACTTCACCTACATTCTGAAGGCTTTATTAAATGAATCAAATAGGTAAAATTATGGAAACTCTTAATTAAGAACTGTGTGTATCGCCAACATCGTCACATTTGCTACTTGTTTTATTACAATGCCACAGAGCATATGTGTACCGAAGTCCCCTGTAGATGATTTTTTTTTTAATTCTTTTATATTCCAGGAGCACTTTTCTGTATGGGGAATCCCCTTTTGGATATGAGTGCCGAAGTGGACCAAACATTCCTCGATAAATATAAGCTTGAGGTATTATTTAGATACTTGTTTTACTTTAGTCGTGATTTTTTTTTTTATTAGAATTAAGTCTATTAAGTAAATAGGAAATCAAATACATAACAGATGAGTGCGTCCACTGAAAACAATTGTCTAACGGATATTGCATCTATAATATGGTTAAATAGGTTTAAATTTTTTTTACCTTCGCTAACATTCGTTTATCACCGACCATTAGAAACTTTTCCGTTTTAAGGCGGATTTTTTTTCTAGTTTGGACTTTAAAGATGGATATTTATGCGGCACAATACATTTTAGGCTCCCACTAATTCCCTTTCTTGAATTTAAAGGCTATTTCGGAAAAAAAAGCCCAGAAAAAAAGGCTCTAAGTTCAGAAGATTGTTTGATAGAGCTTTTGTAACTTAAAAGATGACATTTTTTACTTCAGGGACGCACTAGCTTAGGTCAATTTTCTGAGTTCGACGAGGACAACCATAAGGCTCCTTTCAAGGAGAATCGTTATCAGACAATCGGAAGCTTTTAGTTGAAAGTATATCAGAAATCGCAACGAGTGAGAAGCCTTGACGAGAGCCGTATACAGTCTATTTTTGGTGGCTAATTCTTTGCTTGTTTGACAGGAACCTTCCTAACAGTGGTTGAAGAAGATGGGTGCTTTCTCTGTCCTCTAGACGCCATGCTTTAATCTAGAGAATCGCTTTTTTTTTGAGAAAACCTACATAAAGAGCTATGGAGTCCTTACTCTTATACGACACACAAATATCCCGGCGATACTTAAGTAGCTTTCCGCTACAGATAGAAACAAGTAAAAGAAAGATAAACTGAGATGTTTATCGGGAACGTTTATACTTTAAATCTATGTAAAATTCCCATTTGCCACAGAACCCAATCGTAATAACTTAGACAGAGCAAGATGCGTTAGAATAATGTATAACTATTTTATCACTTGGGTATCTAGGGTAAAAGTCTATATATATATATATATATATATATATATATATATAGACTTTTGTTTTGCATGTGGTATTTCAGGCTAACGACGCAGTATTGGCTACCGAGTCGCACATTCCTATATATAACGAGTTGAAGGCAAAAGAAAGTGTCGAGTACATAGCCGGCGGAGCCACGCAAAACTCGTGCCGCGTCTTTCAATGGTAATTAATAGTAGCCCATGTGTACGTTTTAGAAATTGCTGAGGCTATCATAACTTCTAATCTATTTTTATGAAAGAGATATTTCGAAAGCAAGTAATTAGAGATTAAAAAGTTGTCCTCATATTTATCGTCTTTTTCAAAAAAAGTATCCGGCTAAAGTCAATAGGGAATAATAGTGATGTATCCAAATTATAGTCTCACCGTCTACTCACTTATTTAATCATTGGCTTCTTTAGGATTGTTCGTGAAGTTGATCGCTGTGTGTTTATGGGTTGTATCGGACGAGACGAATTTGGAGAGATTCTTGAGCGTAAGGCACGAGAGGCGGGAGTTGATGTTCATTACCAGTATGATGAAACTAAGCCAACAGGTTAGTACACTCGGAGCTATAATTAACATTTTTATTTTACCAACTAAAACTCACACATAATTCGTTCGATATATATTTCGTGACAGTTCTTGTAACGCTCGTGTCATGATATTGCAAAACCGTTTCGCAGTCGATATACGTTGTATCTTGCAAATGAGCGGTAGCGGATTAGTCTGACCTTGAATGTCTTGGAGAAACAGAATGATTTTTGAGAAAAAGTAGCTCTTATTTAAACTTAAATGAACCCAGAGGTATAGAACTGATCATGTTTCCCATTAGTTTGCCCTTAATACTGTAATCGATGGCCCCAGCTACAAACAGTACATATAATAGAAGATACTGCCCCACTTTTCGGCTGGTATCTGCTAATATACGTACTTTGTGAGACCTAATTAAACTTCCGTTTTTAAACTGACTTAAGGAACATGCGCTGTTTTATTAACTGATGGAGGAACGCATCGATCATTATGCGCTAACCTTGCCGCAGCCAGCTGTTTTAAGGTAGGCGCTTTTCGGTATCGCAGAAATCCTCATAGCGAGTGAAGTGATGCATAGATTGAATGAGCTATTTTATTATCAGAAAGCTCTTTTACTGTTGAGGTGCACTTAATTTGATATGATTTGGTTACTTTATGATTTGCAAATTAATTGGATGCAAGCTTTTTGATAACAATAATTATTTTGTTGCTGTATTATTTATAGAGGTCGCCATTCTAGCATTGTCATTGCTTTTATTGAATTATGTGAGCTGAAGTATTTGGCGTAATCTCCTTTGAATTGCAGGTCGACCACCTCAAAAAGGTTGAAAACCTCAAATTGATGCACAACGCAAGCCTTTATTATATATCAGGATTCTTCCTTACTGGTACATTTTTTATCTTGTCAAATCTGAATTAATTGGAGGTTCAATCAATGCAGTTAATCATTTTAAAAACATACAGATTATTTACATAATTATCAGCGAAAAAGAAAAACAGAAACATTTTTCCATAACGATTAACGTTCTGAAAACCTAAAGGTTTTATAATATATATATATATATATATATATATATATATATATATAAATAATAATAATAACTATGCTATCATGTATCTAAAGCCTGTCAATAAATCCAAGTGTCCTTTTTTTTTTACTGTTTTAGTATCAGTAGATTCAATGGTGATGGTGGGACAACATGCGACGTCTGAAAGAAAAGTTTTTTGCATGAATTTGTCAGCGCCATTTCTGTGCAAACTGTTCCAGGAACAGATGATGAGGGTTATGCCCTATGTGGATATCCTATTCGGTACGTGAAATAATACTCTTAAATTACGGGTAGCGGACTTTACAAATGTAGAGTACTCTTTGTCTTGTGGGATGTGTGTGTTGCTAACGGCGGTAGCAATGTGTAGTAACATTCAATCAGCTGTCTCGAAATTTTTTAAGGATAAAATCTCTTCTCTTCAAAGCTTCCGTTTAATGTACACGACATTTCGAGTCAGCGTATGCATATTCGAATCTCGTTATTTAATCATACATATTTTAATGTCGATTTCGGTGCGATTACTCTTTTTAATCGAAAATGTCGTTTTTAACTGTAGATTTTAAAACCTCACAACAGGGAACGAAGTAGAGGCCGTGGAGTTGGCTCGTTCACAGAAGTGGCCGGATCAACTTACCGTGAAAGAAATTGCCAAACGGGCGGCCGCTCTCCCAAAAGAGCAAGGTAGCAGGATAGTGGTTTTTACCCAAGGCAGCAAACCAGTTATCGTTATGCACAAAGACGGTAAATGATGCTATCGAATGGCTATGATTTAATACTATAATAATTCAATTATTATATTTTTTCTCGGTATCTGAAGCGCTATGAGAAGTTAGGTTAGTTGCAGTTGTACTAATGTCTTTTCGGCATTCTAGATTTCGTTTCTTTATGAAACGAAATAGAAAACAAATCTGCATGTTTATGTTTCTCGTAGATAGATATTCTATCTGTTCTACTTTAGCCTCAACATTTGACAAAGCGCTTTATTATTAGCTTGACGCCCGTACTAATTAGCTGAATGGTGTAGGTTCCATAACGGAGCATCCCGTAGAAAATGTTCCGAAATCAAAAATTGTGGATACGAACGGAGCTGGCGATGCCTTTGTCGGAGGTTTTCTCGCAGGACACATTGAGGTATACGCATTACATATATATATATATGTATTTTTTTAACTGGTTTCTTTGATCAAGCTATACTTCATCGAAACGATTTGAGTGGTATTGCATGCGTGCCTACCGTTTTTATTTAGCCTTGTTTACATCAAAAAAATTTGACGTTCGTCGTAATTTTATGACAATATAAGTGAAAGGCAACAACCTAGATTCTTTGTTTTTTGTATATCTTTCTTTTATTTCTTCTTTTTTTATGCAGGGTAAGTCGATAAAGGATTGTGTGTCTCGTGGTATTGCTGCAGCATCGGTCATGATTCAACAGTCTGGATGCTCTCTGCCTAAACGTAGCACGTTTAAGGATCCTTGCGCTCTTTGAGTACAACTATTATGAGAATTGCTGGGGCGACTCCCTGTACTCTGCTACATACCCGCTTACCGAATATTTCATTCGTTAAATATTATCAATATTAAAAAAAAAGTAGCGTGAATGATGCAAAGCGAAGAAGAACTTGACTGAGCGGTTGGGTTATAGCTGAGCCACCGGCCTGGAAAGCCTGTAATTATGTGACTCGATCCGTGCATCCGGGCAGAACAAGCTACCAACGAATAAATGAGGCGCTACTTTTAGGCCAAAATTTATTAGGTTAAGAGCCAGAAAGGCCATTTTACCCAGGGATAGCGTCGTACGTTACGGATAAAAAAGACTCAATTTGATGTTATTGCATTTTGTGAAATGTTATTACGTTACTTGTTTCAAGTTGTACTGTATTAAAGTGCTTGGCTGAAGATATGGACACGTTTATTTTCATAAGTCACTCTTTTGCAATTGTCGAAATAAGCGATGAACAACATCAAATAAAAAATAAGTAAAACGCATCAGTTTTCTTTTGAATATAGTTCAAATCATATGTAGATTATAAGTCATATTCTTAAGTAGCTATATAACTTGCTCGTCGCGCACTATACGCTTCATGAGTGTACGGATAGCCAGCATTAGTTAATGTAGGCAGACAAAATTTTTTGAGGGCATAAATACGCTATATATGTAAACGTAGATGTCTATAGCGAAATACCAAATTATCTGGGTGCATTTAAAACATACTTCGGTTATTCTAACACTTACATTCAATGAGAAGTGTACTCTTAGGACGTCAAAAACAAATACATGAATTATTTATGGGTTGTGTGATAGACAAATCACAACTGAGAGTGGTTTTTGATGAGTCACGTTCCATATTACACTATACGTTTTAGTAAGCAAATATTATTAGTTAGTGATTACTATCTGAACTACGAGATAGGGGAAGGTGGAGCTATATGGGTCACTCCGTTTTTTAGCGAGCGAGTAGTGATCAAAATTTTACTACCATAAAATTTTTAAGATGTACACAGGTAAGTAAGGAGGTATGTGGAGTTTGCGTTAGTAGATTTTTCCTTTGACCAAATCTGAAAAATGATCTACATGAAATAATCAAGTATTTTAGCACTTTATTTTTTTGCCGCAGCTATATTTTCAAAGGCAAACTGAAAACAAGTTGTTACGTTAAGTTATATTACGCAATCATTTTGGAGACTAGATGAACCAGGGTGAAATGCTGTACTATAAGCTACCGCGTTCCAAACATATGGGATATCGATTGCCATCTATTCTAATTTTTCAGGGAAATTAACACAAGTTGTAGGTTACGCCGTTGTTGTTGGCAACGTGTTAAATGAAGTTATTTTTCAATGATTTTAGTGGCATGGTGGATCCTTAGAACAACACAATATTGTCAAAAGCATCATTTTGCGGATAATTATGAACATTTATAACAGAATTATGGCATAGCCACGATAGTTATACAAACTTAATCCTAATTCTTGGAGGTTGGTGCGCGCTTTATTGAAGTTCTTTTGCTCTGTTCGAAGTAAATGCAACTTTTGGGCGTACCGGTATTTGGGCTACTGAAAATCCTGCTTCGCACTGCGTAGCAGAACCTGACACGTGAATGGTATAATTCTATGTGGACCTATGGCAGACCAATTATAATCTTTGACTTGCTCAGTTTGGCAGTATATTATTATAGGTTGTCGGCTTCGTAGTCATAATCGTAGCCCCTTTTAGGAGGAAGATTATTTTCCCTCTTAATTTGCTGGATGACTGGGTTACTGTTATAAAATCATTGGAAGCTGTATTATTAGTTATTAATATTAGTAATTAACGATTGAGGCCAAGTGTTTTTAATAGACATTTTTGTGAAAATGAATTACTTTTAGTGAGCCCAATTAGCACACAAATGATAGTAGAGTGTTCGGCAGATATATTGGCATATTTCTAAAAGTTTGGCCCATATATATGTTCTCTTTTCCTTACACAACTGTAGAGCTCGGATGGCTCAAACGAAGTATGAGTTGCTCATTTTGCAATAAATTACAGTAAACATACATAAAAGTCTACATCGCCGTAGATTATATTCATCTTATGTAAACATCATAACTCTTAACAAACAAAATAAATATATATATATCAAACATGAGCCAACAGTCACAACGTCGAATGGAAGCAAACATATTTTAACACTTCTAAGGACTCAAGAAACCAATATTTTGTACCACGTATGGTTAAATGATAGCTTGAGTCAATTAGTACGAGCGCCATCTTCACTTCTAACAATTTGTATCATTTAAGTGATTAAAACATACAACAGTTATTTGCGAACTCAGGTTCATGGGTCTTATATTTTCGGTCTAGTGGTAGGTATAATGTGAAGAGGTTCATAGGGTGATTCCTTGTAGAGCTGTTAGCGGCTTCCCTCTTCTGAGATTTTTTAAAAGTTCTTGCTATTAATAAGCACGACAAAAACATAAATCTTCAGCCGCTATTATGTTAAACGTCGCATTTGCAGCTGAAGTCGCAAGAACTTGTGTAAGATAAAGTGTGATGAAGATTTAAATAGAGGTTTGAATTTTAAGCAGTATCATTTTAGAGACTTGTTGCCTTGAGAGAGGAGATTCGTGATTACTACTACGTTATCTTAAGAGGTCTGGATCGAGATCCAAAATCTTCTTTAGTTCTTTAGCTAACATCATTAGCCTGACAAACTATACCACCCTGACAGCAAGCCCGGCCTATCGTGCTGACAATGTTAAGGCGAACTGTTTTTAGCCGTATTATGTTGTCCTTTTACTTCTTAGACTGGGAGGCTCTGCCAAGGATGGCTCTCATACAAACTATGCACACTGGACGCCAATGTTCGGCTTATATTTACGCCAATATTAACATCCTTGGTGCGTCTTTAGCAATGTTGATTTGGTCGGATTAGTTGCTCCTAAATTCACTGCGTGTGTATCAACCGATAATTTTCCATACTGTTCGAGCTATCCGAAACGGGGTTCCATTAGGATCACAATTGCCTTCCCAGTCATCTTCGTTGAGGGAAAATAATGCAATACCTCCAAGGCCCATATCCTCGCTCCAACGTGCCTACGATAAATATAACAACAAAGAATGTTTTTTTATATAAAATGGGAGCTTTGGTCTAAATCAGTCGGATTACTCTTATCGTACTGCAGTCTCTGAAAATCGAATTGGTTTTGTTTAATTAGATCTGTTCCAATAGAATTTCGATTGTTTTGATTCCATTGATTATAGCTCGCACAAAGCTCCCAATTACGACCATAACAGTAAACGAAGAAAGAAAGTAACCTTTGCAGCGACGTCGCGTTGATCATCAAAATAAATCCAGTGTACACCATTCGAGGCGATGGATGCATGAGATGAGTTGTCACGTATCAGTTGGAATGCGCTGCGATCTCCGATCATCCTGCAAATCTGCAAACATTCAGCCCTTTTTTAACAGACGTCCCTGAATTTGATCAAAACTGTTTGTGTGCGCATCCTTTCTTCAACGTACTTGAATTAGCTCCAAGCGGACAAAGATAATTACTCTATATTCTTTATTGATTTCCCAGCTGTGTTCAATATGGCGTTAAGGGAAGGGGCCTTCTCTAAACAGGCTGATATAAGAGTATCATTCGAAATAGTACATTGGAGCTGGTGATACATATACTACAAGGGGGCCAGTGACGGTGTTGTTTCTAAACTAATACTGTTTAATTAGACGATAGAAAGTAGTGCATAGACAATGACATGTTAACACACTATTCTGAGTGACAATAAGCAACCTGTCAGAAGAGCCAACAAGCAGAAGATGACGCGTTGCTCTATACAGTTGACTCGGTGTTATTTTAAACTGTGACGGTTCCTGGTCATAGTCAAGGTCTATATAAACTTAACTGCGCTTAAGATGAGTCTGTGAAGGCTGGGGATGATGACGTTTTTGTTGACGACGGCGTAACATACTCTTTGACTAACAAGCAGAGAACTGACCTTCATAAATCTCTTACTTATTTGGGAACGAGAAATCGCCTGGATTGTTTGGGAGCATATCGTCCAAAGGCGCAGGAAATAATTAGTGGCGGCGACGCCCATCAAAGAGCCATTGCAACCTTTTTGCTTAGAGCTGCTCTTACCTACCGCGATCTTAAAATTGTCCTGACTTTTTTGAACGAGATCCTATCGAGGACGAAATCTGGAATGTCCTAAACAGGTCGAATCGTCACCGTCTGAGACTATATGTTGTTTATTTCTTTCTTCACCGTCTATGTGGGAAGACAGGTTTAAAAATTAAGGAGCACATGCCGGTGTAGCAAACGTGGATATCATCACGCATGATACAATTGGCTTACTGTTACTTGGCTAAGTAAGATTAGAAGCGCATTTCCCTGTAGTCCAAGTCGTGTTTGCGTAGATACCAACGCTGTATTATATTTGTATTTGCGTAATTGTATACATGCCTAACGCGAATGCATATTAAATAGACATTTACATATACTATTGTTATTTATTTACTTTTTATCTCATATAAAGCATATTTTATTGACACCTACGTAGAACCTATCTGGCAAGCATCGCAGATTTTATTATGACACATTAAAACGTTTCATCCATTATGGTTTTCGTATTGTTGCTTGTATTCCCGTATCGTTGCTATGTAAAGTACTACGTAAAGCTACGTCTATGGAAAGCCTGGCGCCCCAGAAGGAAGCCATTAATCGAATATTGGTAATTAATAATAATTAACACGAAGAGCCGTGTGTTTATGTGCATGATGGTCATGTGAATCTTGAAAACATTCAAAGCTTCCATTATGTGTTTTTCAATGCACAATTGCAGAGTGCGATTTGATGTGTTTATTGCAAATTTATATTTCTGTAAAGCAATAAACCGATTGAAAACGGATACGCCATATTTGCAGACAACGGGTAAATATAAATGTTGCCATTAGGTGTTCAAGAGACAGTGGACCGAAAAGAATATGTACGCTGTCTTTTGTTGTAACCGATTGCATCGCTTCTAGTATAATATTGCCGATAGAAAATGGTGCCAAGTGTCCGACAGAGCGCTGACTTTTTGGCCTAAAAAGTTTACATTGCTTAGCTAGACGCAAGGCCCTAAATTGAATGCGTTGGCTTATCGGTAAGCGCTTGCGTAATACACAAGTATGCGTCCGCAATACCTGCTTATCCTTATATAAATATATATATCGGAAAACATCTACAACTGCTTTCATGAGCAACCGCAAAGATTGCAGATCGTGTATATATATATATAGCTCTTACTCACCTGTGCGTAAGGAACTATTCCGTGGTTATCCAACTCGGTTTGAAGTGTAGAAATGTGCTGAGGGGCCATAATAACATTTGTCATAGCCTCATTAAATATAACATTTTTATTATCGGGAGGCTCAATGCCCATTAGTATTTGTGTGTCTGACACTTTTTCCGTTGTCGTTCCATCATTTCTCAAATGTTGATCCTTGACCATCATATTTCCTACGAGATCACGCTTCAAACTCTCAGAAAGTTCGTCAGATACATTTCCGATCATTTCTTTAGCCTCAGAAGGCCTTACTGCGTTGACACTATCCTTGATTGTTTTTGCGACAGTCATTACACCGCGATCCCCGACACCTTTGTTCGTTAGTTCGTTTATAGTTGTTTCACTCCTAGTGAGTATGTAGTTATCGAATGTTCTTTGTGTATTAGGTTCCTTTTCGTCAGCAACCTTCGCTGACGCGAGAACACTGCGGTAGGGATTTATCGTCGTTTTTAGGATTTCACCTTTGGATAACTGTCCTCTATCTAGAAAAAAAACAACTTCTCCATTGTGGGTTGCCACTTCAGTAGTGAGGAATGAGTACTGGTCCTTTATATTTGATACCTTCATTGGCAAATAATTAGGCATTTGTACGGGAAATGAAGCTGCTTTAGCAGGAGTAACTACGTTCTTTATTGGATCGCGACTGCGTGCCATCGTAAGTGCAGGATATTGGTCCCCTTTTAATGCAATTGGTTCTCTGTCTGTTGTCCGTTTTAGGGTGTTCAGGTTACGATAAATGTAGCTTCTATCTGAGCTGCTGCTTCTCTGTACAGCATTCGGAGGCTGTAGGCTAAGTGGTATTCCCATTTTAAGGTCATGCTGCACGATCGCAGCTTTTTCCCTAAAGGATCCATTAACATCTTTTCCGTTTGCCTCTTGATTAAACCTTGGAGTATAAATATGGTTAGATCTGTGTAGAATTTTATTTAAATCCGCCTTCCCTTGTGCTGTACCAGTTCCAGAGCAAAGAGTCGACAGACAGTCTCGCTCGGAGTGCACCTGTACATAGGGTCCGATATTCTCATGTTCGATTCCTGCCCGCACAGTTCGTTCAATTGGAGGGGTATTTGCTTTAACTTTAAAATCGGCTTCGTTTCGGGTTTTCTCCGCAAAGAACTGCCGTTTATCGACACGACCATGGCCCTTAGAGACGCTTTTCGAATTCTTCGCTGTATTCAGATTACTGAAGGATACCATCGTTGCAAGGTAAGGAGGGTCTTTCCTTCGCAAAAAGTTGCCTCCGAATTCGCCGCCTGTTAGCCTTGTCTGTTTCGTTAGGTCAGGCTTTCCGACAAAGTGAAAATCATGGCTGAAACGAAGCGTAGCTGGAACTGCATGCTCGAATCCAGGTTGTGGCATGACGTGATAACTTCTACCAAAGAGAGGCACGCCCAATACAAGTTTATGGTGTGGGATCCCACGGACAGTCCATGCCATCACGCTGTGAGCTGCGTTAGGATTCCGCTGTCTACCATCTCGGAGCCTGACAAAAATAAATTACGAACTACCGTTTAATAAAAATGTGTGTTTGTTATAACTACACTAAAGAATTGCTTGGTGTTCGTAAGTTAATAGCTCACTCCATAACAGTCCGCAATATAATACACAGAAAAGTACTGTTCGTATAGACGAAAATAACCTTCCTTTATTCACGGAAATTGTAATGCTATATAATTCGTACTGCCACTTACTTGAACAAAGGCGCACCGTACTGAGGCGTAGCAACATGCTGACTACTATCGTCGAAGGCTCGCACATTAATCCAGTCTGCATGCTTCGCTAAACGGCGCACATCATTCGGGGCAAATGAAGCCCACGGCATTGCTTGTACCGTAGCGGTGAGGAGTATATCCTTTAGAGGAGCTGCTTTGTCCTGACAGATGCAAGTTACGTGACAAATGCATCAAACATATATAAAGTTCTGTGCGGAATTTTTCTCTGAAACCAAACCCTGATACGCTGTCTTATACATTGAAATGTTTGAAACTAGCACTAGCATAACGATATGATACCCACGCCGTCGTTTTTAGCATCATTGCCCCAGGGTTCCATGTATCCGCGAAACTCCTCAAAAAAGTCAGCCAGATGTGATCCGCCTGCCCCAGATCGCCAATCGATATCTACTCCGGCTAAACCGTAACGGCGCACCAGTCCCATCGATGAACGAATGAATCTGGAATGTTCAGAATGCGTCTGTTAGCATTTACCTAATAACATCCATAGTATATCACTGACGGCACACTCGATACTGACTTTTGTCCTTTATACAATTACGGCCTCTTTCTCTCGTAGTGACCAAGGGGATCGATATTAACAATTCAAAAATAGCTATTCGCAATTCTATAGAAAACAGCACCTTCTAAGACTATCCAAACTCCAGCACATATAACTCAGTGACAAGAACGGGTGGTAAGGAAACAGCTTTTGCTAGCGATGCGTCGTTTTGGCCGAAACAAAATAATCTTATCGTACTCGTAGAACAACAGTATTATGAGTGCTTTAAAAATGTTTCGATGACACGAGGCTCAGCTTATGGGTGTCGATTCCTTGAATTCATGAAAACGGAAATCAAAGTACATAGTACTAATCATATATGTCACTTATATTAATTTTAGGATTATTAGGAAAAGCATACTAATATAATTAAGATTTGGATACACACTTGGTCATCTTGCATCGTATGGTTACTAAGTATATTATTATTATTATTGTTAATAAAAACCTCTCGTCAGACTTTAAAATTGCGTCGTATATTTTTTTTTAACTACACTTAATTACTGCAGCTGAATTGTATAAGCGGATAGAGTATGTAATATAACAAGGTCTTAACTTACTTAAGCCTTTTTTTTTTCGAGTGCGCCATGTGTTGAAAAGCATTGGTTGTATCTTGTACCACTGCGTTTTCGGGACCACGTCCACCAACACAAAGAAGTATTTTGGGTGAGGCGTCTTTAAGTTTCCCTATCATATCCTGGAGGAACCCATCGTCTGTCTCATCGTAGGAGAATGATACTGCGCCACTCTCTGCCGACACACTAAATATGACATTATTTATTATGACGGTTATTTACAATTGTGCCAACGAACCTTTTTTGAAACTTTGATTTTTTACATATTTGCAACGAATGTCAGTCTTCAACAAAAGGTACCTAATTCTAGGTCTGCATATGTGCTTATTTAGCTTTTGGAAGGCTATTATAAATCTAAATGAAAAAACAGAACACCAAAATAGTGCCGTTTCTTTAGTCTATGCTCTATTAGCTGACGAAGCTCCTTAAACTTATCGGTTCGTTAGGATTGTAGCTAGCCAAATCAGGTAGATCTTTATCTACTGACGTGGCGTCGTTCAACATGAGATGTGTACAAAGGCCGGATTTAATGTTAGCTGGAGCCAGACTGTCATTGCCATGTTTTCTTTGAGGTAATGAGTAATAACATACTCGCTTCATTTCGGTATACTTCTGCTTGCGCTCTGTAAATCAGATAAACCGTTAAAGGTATCCCCAAGGTTATTACATGTAAAGTAAAGCTATGCACAGCTCAAGTAGCAACAGGTTCATGCAATAAAGGCCATCGATTTGAACTTCCAAAACTACGATGTAATTAACAACAAATCAAAATACGTCTCTTGCAGTAATAGATCTGAGTTAGTTAGAGTGAAATAGTTTATTGAACGAATTATATCTATCGAACATGATTACGACGATTTAGATAACCATCAAAAACGGTTCGTTCACTCCAAAGAAGCCAATAACTTTCATTGACTTTTGCAATATAACTATATTTTTAAATTTTTTTATTGTCAAAAAAGTCGCTCCAGAATAAGCATGCGTTTACCTACCGTGAGGTTCCACATATTGTTCAATACCCTTACGGTACTGTTTATACCGTCTTTGGTAGTTAGAATAGAAACCTGCTAAACCGAGCATCAGCATAGCGCCTCTCTGATACTGCCGTCTACGAAACGTCTCAACATCTAGAGGATTCATCTGCGCCCACATTTGTTGAAGGCTTGATTGAATCTAGAAGTAAAAATATACAGGTATTGGGACGATGGAAACGTTTGTGCTTGGTAAATATAAATAACTTCTAACTAAAAGCATGGTAAGGCCCTAATTTTAGGTGTTGAATCTTCATTTGGAGGCAAAGTACGGAATTGATTCAATCAACAGATTCGATCACACTTTTGTTTTCTAATAGTATTTTTCTATAAGCTTTGAGAAGCACTCTACATAACTGTTACGTAAGCGTGAAACAATAATGGGTAGATGCAGACCTTAGCGGGAATATTTTATAAATAATAAAAACGCTTTCTTTCTATATGGTAGCGTACACGGGGTGAATATAAAATCGTCAAGCTCCGCAAATCAAACCTCACCTCTTGTGGAAGCTGCCCATAGATAGAGCTTGGCCGCGGAATATTTGGAAGTAGTCTGGAAATGGGTTGATCAGTGCTTAGTTTTTAAAGCAGTACTTCAGGTTGGAGCATTGGATTTTGAAATTGATTAATTGACTCAATGTGTCTCAAGATCGATTTACTTAATTGATAATTTCGTATCCTTAACGAGCGCAACGTGGAGTGTTAACCATTTGGATCCGTACGAGATCGACTGCCCAGAGCTTATCCTGTTAAAGGGTTCAGCTCTGGGTTGCAACGGTCATTGGGTAATCAGCAAATGCTTGTCGATTTCAAGTAGTCATTACCATTGTAGTCAATGCGCAAAACCAAAGTATAATATTTAATTCATAAGTTAAACACTTCTAAATGCCAGTCATTCTCTGATTTCTGAAGGCCGCAAACCCTTTGATTTTAATTATAATTTCAATCAGATACGCATTTTTCTTGCTTGCATACGTATACATGTCTATCACCTATCCAAGATAATGTTAATGCGTGTTACAGGATCGTTATGACTGAGACTAATATTATGGTTAGTATTATGAATTCTCAATTAGAAATAGCGAGAATTAAATGATGATGATGATGATGATGATGTCTTTGGAACAAAGCGGTAAAAAATCGGCTAAAAAAATAAAAGCAAAGCCTTTTAGACAATAGTTTCTCTGCATTGGCCGAGCTCACGCATATTGACAGGGTACTAACATTATGCTCTAATTCAAATCAGACTATTGCTCCGATGATTTAGGTTGACGGCCTTCGACACCGTACAGATGGGCTGTGCACAAAACGTGGTCCACAGATTTTATGTCAAGAACATTTTTGCTTACAAGTTAGTTATAATCAACAAACAAAAGATCAGCTTACCCGTTCCAATCTTCCCAGGAGGGAATTGATGTGTACACATCGCTGAATGCTGGCATGGTACCAGAGATATACGAGCCAAAGTCTGCAAGAGCTGGACCAAATATTGATGCGCCGCTTCCGGGCTGACGAAACACTTGTTATTAACAGCATCGTTCATTAATTAAGCTAAAAACTATAGAAACACACAGAATTTTACCCAACAGACCATAAAGAGGCTATCCACAATTTGTTTGTTAAAACTTATTTATTTCGACGGGAAAATTAACAATCCTAACAGCTCTTACCGAGAAGAAAGTTTGTATAGGCGAAAGGCTCGAAAGAGAAGGCAGCTGCGCCGCAATGGTCGTCAGAGAAGGCAGTCTTGATACGATGTCGGCCATTGATGGGAGCCATAACTGCCAACCTGAAACAGATAGCGAAGCATTAATATCTTGTTTTTGTGTATTCGAAGAAGAAGGCTATGATGTTATGTCAAATATTCCATCTATAGAAAAGGAGCAATTAAATGTAACAATGCTGCCACAGTTACTACTATCTATGCCCGACAAAAAGCGCCCTGTAATGAAGATCAGAAAGGATGGGTCCAGAAGGGGCAGAGTTGTAGCAGCAATGCATCGTAGGATGCCCCTTTTTTTGTTATTCGTTGTATGTTAGTTTTTCTGCGATCCTTTCAGATTAGGTGCTCAGGCAGCTGACGATTGGTGGGACACATTACAGTGACTAAGATATTTCTTATGCCATACTTGTATAAGCTATCTGTAAGTATCACCTATAGATAGGTCGTTAAATTCTTCAAAGTGATTTTTTATTCTCATACTAGGCAAACCCGCGGTCTTTGCGCCATGCCTTCATCTCATTGGTGCATTTAGATCATGTTGCATTCAGCCTATTTCAAACGATAATATGCACCAAGAACTTTTTCTTTGCAGTGACCTTGCTCCAATTAATCCGTTACTTTCTTGCCGTTATCTTATCAGTCTGCTCTAATATGAACGAATCTGGTTCTTGTTACATTCAGCCTAAGTAAGCTAGAGCTTGATTGGAGGCCTATACCTCTTCTAAATATATGAGTATATTTAGTAAATATATGAGTATATATATATATATATAGCTAATTAACACTTTTACAAGGGCTGGTCATGTTTCATTACCCTGTTTTAATAATAGCTGTTCGTTATTAATGTTTTTCTGTTCGTTCCGTAGGTTTATCCAATGACGCCATAAGCAACCCTTTCACGATCACTTCGCGAAGAGAAATTTTTATCTAAAAACTGAGATTCAGATGCAGGAGCATGAATTCAGCTGATCGACAGCTCTCAATTAACACCAACAATTCCAACTGGTACCCTCTACATAGACCTCTAGGTAAGTATTCGACTGCTTTTTTATCGTGACAAAAATGCTCAAGAACATCTAACCAAAATACAGCTTACATCAGCCCCTACAACTTTCCTATAGGCATGTATGAAAGATTCTGAAAGTCAAAAAAAGGCAATTAGAAAAATGGAACCCCTTGTTATACACACGCTACCAGCGAAAACAAAAAAAAAAACTGATGTCCGCTCTACGTAACAGAACGTAAATTATTGTTATATTGCAGATCTACCCCTTCACAATTTTCGTGTACCAATTCCATAATCTCGTTGCAGCACATCTACCTTCCCGATGTTAGTGACATTTATTCCACTGCAGTTCATCTGCTTTGTGTACGCATTAGAATGTTCTAACAGTCCTGCTCTCACGCTGGTCATCTATCAGCTTGTTCCAATAAGCGATCTACGTTACCCCTGGATTCTGGTATACGGTATTGCTCTATTTTAAATCTCTAACATTACAAACCTTTGGTTGCAGTTCTCCTGAAACCACTTTTTTTAGATTATTTTGCTATTCTATTGGAAGTCTTCTATTAATCATATTTTTTTTTTTTAAATCTGGTTAATTACTTATTTGGGGTCTATGGCCCCGTTAGTTTTGCGCAATTATTCTATTATTTATTGTTCCAACAGCAGTTGATTCTTTTGCTCTAGTGATTCCACGTCCCTATTCATTTCAGTAACTTCGACACTTTATTGCTATTAAGACATTGGCGCTTGTTAATTCGACCAGTGGTGTAATTGCAATGCTCTATGGCATTTTTCCTGTTAGCTATTTTGGTTCATCGTATCGTTCACCCGGAAAAAGTATTCATTCAATCAAGGACCATGGATCGTACATAATCAGATGGATCGGATTTTATCAGTTGTTTCGCAAGTAAGTCAACTTAAGTAGCGTCAAGCCTATAGGGAAAAAGATGCTTCCTAGCACCATACCCCGCAATGGGAAAGCTAAGAAATGGTAAAGACTAATTTTAGATACATTACGGTTATGTACTAATTCTGCTTAAAGTCACAGCCACTACCACAACGGCAATCTATTTCTCTATCATAGAAGAAAGTACGAACGGCAGTAAATGCGGTTAATAAAAAGAAAAACGTTTATTTTCTATATGTTTTATGTTATACGTGGCGACTTGTGGCACCGCTTGAAGCGATTTAATGAAAAAAATCACAGGCAACGTTATTATTAAGCCTCTACTTAAACATTAGATAACTCTATCAATAGCCATTTGGGTTCAAGCAAGAAGCATGTTATTGTACAATTTAATTAACAATAGAATAGAAACAGTGATAAGAAATGTATAGGCAAATAACGAATTCTGAGATATTTCTACGAGAGCCCTTTTCGTCATGGAAAATTTGCCCTGCTTCAAGATCCACTTCGACTGAAGACGCAACTCTATATGATGTGTCATATCAATGATAGCTAAACTATTCGAATTGCTTTATGTATAGGAATCCTTCCTAGAGAGGATCGCACTAAGGTCAAAGATAGTTTGACAGTTTTGCCGACTGGGTACCATTAACTTGTAAGTATAGTGCACCTTCCTGCTAATCACGTTTATGGCCTATTGGATCTTTTTTTCGGTCGGATGCATTTTAAATCGTTAAAGGTTTTCAAAACGAGAACTGGACAAAAGTGACTTTAGTATGAAATGAGTAATAGTATAAATGACGACCGGTTTTTGCAGAAACTGACACTTATTCGTAAATTGATGTATATTTATTTGGCAATTGTTAGGCAGTAGAGTACAGAAATGTTCAGTTTTTCAATAACTCCAAATGAATAATAAGTATTACTATCTGATGCTTAGCCTATTTAGAACGTCATCTAGATGTTGCGTCGAACACATATAGCCTACACATAGATTATCATCACCATCAATTATCAATAAAAAAAAAGCTGCTTTTATGGGTTACCATGCCATTCGTGCGCCTGGCGGAGAAAGGCCAAAGACACATTCCAGCTGAACACCTAACGGGACAGGTCTTTGAAGCTACAAGTACACCGAAGGAATGATTTCAAGACTTGCCCATATGGAAGGGTAGCCGAAAGAGAAAAAAAGTCTCAACGATATTTCCGAAGGTAGAGGCATCGATAAGTTTGTAAGGAAGTCGTTGCACATCGTTGCAGAGAGGAAACGATCGAATGGAGCATGATATACGGCAAGTCACGAGTACTAATTCTGTTACTTACGAATTGCTTACGCTTACGTAAGTGAGTTACGTGCTTAGTACAACAGAGAATTAATATTGCACGCTGAACAGGTGATTTTTCTGACTCCTATCATATAACTGAATAGTGGTTTATTAGACCAAAGCGACCGCGGAGAAGCTAGGGCACGTTCAGTTTACCGCAACAAAATCCTTAAGTGACCTGTAAAGACCGTTTAAAGGCTAGAAACATGGATTGGCTAGCTATCGGCACCGATTTAGTTTGTCTGACGATCATAACGTGTTCGCAATGAAACACAATTGTAGTAGACGTAAGGGAATATCATCAGGACGGCAAGGCGATTGACTTACGAAAAGCATTAGGTATTAACTAGAATGATACACATTCCAGAGGTTTCTTCAAAATAGATATATTCTCGGTGCTAAAGTTTGAAGTTGCTATTTAAAAAGAAGCTTTATCAAGCCTTGATTGGCTTTAGAATTACATGTGAATATATTTGTAAAGTAAATAAAATCATGTATCGATCTTATCTATCTCTGCGCGAAATAGTTATCATCCTTTCAACAAAAAGTTCTATCTAATGGCAAATTATTAAGGGTGTTGTAAGGAAACAAAATAGTTTAGAATGAGTTTTGCATATGTGACTTTTTAGTGAATTTTGATGAAGTTTGACATAATAAATGATGTATAGGCGCACTTACTGTTTTGTTTAGGCTTGGCCTGCACATAGATGGCTTCAAAGGTGAGCGTCGCAACGAGAAGCCAAAGGAGGAACTTTCGGCGAAACATCCAAGCACCACAATAGTCCAGTAAGTTTTCCACAAATACAAATAAATTATTTGTGCACAATATCAAATCAAATCAAATCAAAGAGCAACTTCGGTCATCACACTGACAAACTTCGAAATACGTGAACGATCCAATAGGTAGCTGACAAATATCGTAAATGTTCTGCAAAAAAACTGTACAATCGCAAACTTATCAATAATTCTTAGAAGTCCCTTTTAGGACTGCTATAGAAAGACAGGACCGATAATCGCTGATAGCACGCGCGACTCCTCTGATAGATCCAATCTTAAGATTGACTGAGATGTTTTCGAATAGAAAGCGCACACCGGAGTCGTTTAGATCAACTGCGTTTGTAATCCACAGACACTCACTAGCCGACGAAAATTGTCATACGGCATAAAATGTTACTGTTATTGATTCCACCGTCACCTGCTTCCATTTGCCAACGGCGCACTTTGATCGCCTGTGAGGGTTATTTTTGTGCGTGGCTGCTCATGAACGCTTATTCAATCCAACACAAGACGCCCGCTATTGGTACAGGTGGTTGGCGTGCGGACACAACGGCGGTCGACGGACGTCGCGGGGCTTAAGACGCACAGCAATCCTTTGATTTCAGACAATCAGAATTCGACTGATTGATACCGTGGCAATGCGCGGTAAATGGGTTATGATTCAAGGGAGAGGGAAAATATGTTGCACGACAAACATATTGCCCCCTCCCAATTTATGCAACATTCCCATGCCAGGCACTAGCTGCAATCGTAGTATCAAGACTTAAACAGCAACAGCGTCAGTTACATAAAAGAAAAAAAAGTATAGACGAAGGAGAGCCGATTTTAAGCTCCTTAAAAGTTAAGTTTTAAACATGTAGTACTAAATTTTATATCATTAACATAACGTAACTGAAATTCGTTTCTATTAGTTGCTAGTTTATTAACCTTCAATTTAACATTTATCTTAACTTATCTATTTTTTTATATTTTTCATATCTTTAGAACAAGCACTGACGATAACATTATCGCGTGTCGCTTATTTTTTTCCACTTGAAACAAATACAGCTTAATATATTTTAAATTATTTCATATTTCGTAAGTTTAACTAAAAAACGTAAAACCAAACCAGTACTCACAGGCTGTAGAATAATCAATAAAATATATTTATAATTTAGGATAATTTTTCCAACCGAATTGTCGGTTGTAATTTACTCAGTTGTTCCTTTCAGTAAATATACGCTAATATAGGTATGCTCTTATAGATAAAAATGTATATTTCCCTTGTTAGCTTCTCGGGTCCGGAACTACTTGAATAAATAAATAAACCTAACTGACGACTGCGAGGAACTTAAAAGGTGTCGTTGTACGTACCCAATTTCTATAATCATCGATAGGTGTTAACAGGCCGTTTCATCTTCCATTTTTTTTTTAAGTCCTTTTATAGACCTTTCAAATTTTTTAGGGTTTTCTGGCATGTTTGATCGACTCCATGGGAGACCTTAGCCAATCAGCGAAGCATTGTTGCTTAGTGAATGCACGACTACATGTTTGAAATGTCCATGTCAACGCAGGACTTCTCAGCCCACAAAAGCGGGTTAGCCTATAGTGCAATCGTATGGTTTTTCAATTTCATGTACATGCCAGCAAAAATTACAAGACCTCGTAGTCTGATTTTACTAATGCTTTCGACTGTCAGCAAACTCTTACCACTGGACAATTACTAGATATTTATACATTTTTCCTAAACACATAGGAAGTTGTCAACGAGAAATAAGCATATCTGGTGCTCATCATTTTCACATGTTGAAACCATACAAGATCTGGATCTTTGCTGCCCCGCCCTTGCTGCCATGATTCAGTTCTAAACGTTGGATTTTCTGTTTATTTGAAATATACGAATAATTTTGTATGGCGCGAGACATGCCGATATTTATGAGCGGTGGGGTAACGGAACGCGTTCTCTATAATCAATACGGCGGCATATTTTAGACACCATAGCGCACAGAACAACATAACTGAATCGAAATCTCAACCTTTTCATTAGGTTACATAGAAGTACGATATCTATCATAGACTGGGGTGCCTTTCGGTAAATTTTTAGACATTTCTCGCAGACCTGCTAGATAATAAAACGAGAATGACCAGACAACATATGTCCACTTGCTTACAGTGTGTAAAACAGAACTCTACACATAAACTAGTTAGCGTAATCGCCAAAAACAGAGACTCGAGCTATCGGTTACTTGTCGACAGTTTTCAATTGACGTTTAAATTTGGAACCTATTATATGTTCGGAAATTTTCCTTGTGGAATTTTACGGGCATTTCCGGAATGGACTATACCAAATCTCTCTCTTTCTCACTATTGCAGATACCCCAATCCCTCAACATACTAATACTCCAGACACTCCCCAAGGTAGGCCGCATCTTTTGATATCGGAAAAGGTACACGACAGAAACGGTATACAGCTTCATTTTATTGCATCAGCAATATTAACGGAAATTGTTTATAGTTCCACATTCTAAGATAGGGTCTATCTCTTGTTCTAAACAGTGCAAAACCCAAAAGATTTATCGTGTTTATTGCTAAAGATCAATTTTATGTAAATAAAAGTTTGTGTTTGGTTTATTTCAAAAGACATATCCGATAAGATGGTTTTGAATTTTCACTTTAATGTAGATTTAGTTAAACACACGTGGAAATTCGTTCGCTTTCATTATTGGTCCATGATATATTATAGAAGCTTTTGCCAGCTGATACGGGTTTTAAGCTTTTTAATGTAAGTCTTGAAAAATATCACTTCATACCTCTGTATATAGTCCACAGGCCGTGTCAGAAGTGTAGTAGTAGTATCAGACAGTCCGAATTGACTGCTTGAGCTTTCGTTGTATTGCAGAAAAAAAATTTAGTTTGCATAGTACGTCGCATTAATAGAAGGCTTCTTATAAATCCCATTATTATTATTATTATTATTATTATTATTTTTTTGCCCAAACCGAATGCGCATTTGTTATAGTTAGCATTCTTAGTTGCTTATATATTATATAAACTTAGTTAGTTACTTATAGTTAGCATTCTAACAGGGTCGAGACTCGTCAAGTCGGTGATAACGTCCAAGATTAAAGGCATTATTTAATTTTCTTTATTTGTAAGTAGAGGAATAGTATAGCATGAATGGAATAGGTCACATATCGTGTATTCCAACCGCATATTTATTTTTACTTAAATTGCGTCCCATTATCCTTCAATCAAACCACGGCAAATCGGTTTAATAGTACAGATCAGACATGTAGGTACGTTAGAACGACTATTTTAACAGTGCTTTTTGTAGTACAATGTAGTCAAGCCTCTATATCTTACGCCCGGTATTGCCGGTACGCACTCCGTCAGACGGCTGGCTCCCAACACAGAACCAAGTGTGTCTATGCCCGGATTTGGGAGTCTAGACCACAACATGTCAAGATCAGCACGCAGATATGTTACTCACTGCGTTACCACAGTGACATAGTTATGCCCACTAAAACGGTTCCAAACAGATTCTTAGAGCAGTATTGAAAAAAGTAGTACCGAAAGCTTGTTACACCGGAGATAAAGTCAAGATGCAGCTCGAATATTGGATCTTTTTTTTCATTTGACTGACTCCAGCTTACGATATGGGTATTTGAAGTGGACATCGTTTTTACCATTGGTAAAGCAATGAGCAAGCAATCTAAGTTCTACGTCACCTCTAGATCGATAACAAATGTTAATGGAGTCATTCATTACGTTGGTATGTCCTCTACAGTTTCAAGCTCTTAGGGATGCCTCACAAGCTTGCGGTCTACAGTACTTTGAGGAACTCTGAAGCATTTCGAATTCAAAATTTAAGAACGAGAAGTCTTCTATGCTATCTCCAATCACCGATGTTCCCCACTTGTGAGCGTAGTCTGTATTACGCGCACTGGATCCATTTGGTTCGCTTGCCGTATCACAAACAAAACGCAGACGCTAACACACCATATAAATGGTGCTTCCGTTAGTCGTGCTTGCAAATGGAAAAATCGGATAGATAATCTTCCTATCCATATATAACGATATAATGCTTCATCCCTCCTTCAAAGCGTCATTGTAGCTGTTATTATCATTCTATTAATTACTGCTTGGCCAGACAATCTAACGTCGATCCTATTGGCACGATTAAGTTATTTTTTTGTTCTTACTCTGATATTCTTGATCGTTTTTATTAACTGCAGACTTACATATATGAGACGAACCGGCCGGATCTATAGTGATTTTGTTTTGTCAGCGACGATCTTGCTACAGGAGCATTGACTGCGACTTCCGCAAATCGGGACTGTTCCTTGTCGGACCAAAGCGCCAATGCACTGATTGGGCTTGATATATACGACATGCCTCTCTGCTCAATTCATTGCGCAATTTTTGCATGTTTTCTAACAGCTGATGGTAAGGTATTGAAAAATTATGCCGAGGGCAATGGGTAAAAGCTAGACATCACACAAATGCGCGGAACGTTTATATCAACTTATTCGCGTGATATGGTAAGTAAGTAATGATGTTCAGTGCCAAGTAATCAAATGTTGACAGCTTTGTACGTGCTTAGCACACGTTAGAATATTAGGTAGCCATATGGGGTACAGAGGGGACACAGCTACCATGGCGAATTACTGATGACAGATGGAAAAAGCTTAACGAAAGCACCGTCTGGCTAGATCACTTGCCCAGACTGCATTTGTCTTCACGTTAATGAGTTGCTCCTGCTATAATCTAACACTAGATTTGCTACTTTTGAGTATCTCTGAGTAGCTTATGTTCATTCGTTTCTGGACCGTATTTGCCTGCACGCGGGTTTTCCGACTTGTCCTTTGAAAAATCGTTCTCGGCAAGGTACATACATACATACATACATACAGCCTTCTAAAGCAATATAGATTCGCATATCTAACATATCTCCCAAGGCTCAAGTTATATTTTCTTCCTACGAAAATACCATCCGTTACTGAATGGTTCATCTATTATATATACTACAAGTCAGCTGTGTAGGTTTGTGCCAGGCGCTCAACAAGGCTTTGCAGTGAGGCAACTGTTAAATTTTGTTGACGCAGCTTTGTATCTTCAACAGCGTATTATGCCTGCGGCTAATTCGCGTAACGCCAACCGATCTTGGACGCCACTTATCTCCAATTTAAATGTATTCCCGTTCGTTAAGGAGCAGTCTGCTTGATAGTTATTGTATTATATTAAATTATTATTAATCTAGTCATAGCAATGGCAAGGAAATGAATCTGAGGAGTGGTACCACAGTTCGTTACAGGCACACGCGCCACAGCTGCAACGAGCGCCCGTCGGGCTATTCAGTCTTCCAGCGTCTTCTCGCGCGAGAATTTCATTAAAAACATCGCCGGACGGCCGACCCTGCAACTCGTGTTGTATAGAAATACCACCCCTTCTCTTTGCTGTCTGTAACCGGAACTCGAAAGAACACCGAATCATTTCTTCACGTTCACTACGTCTTTTGCGACGTTTTAGTTTTTTCACGCCCTGTTCTTGCGACTGGTCGCTACCATGATCTAAACAGATATTCGGTACTGCGATCTCCCGGCTTGTTGTTAATTTATAGGTATCCTTCCTGCGGTGCACAAGGCACAAAAAAGTAGCAAATCGTTCTCTGCATGCCGGCAGCACGCGACGTGCAGAGAATCACTTCTAAATACCCAAAGCCCACATTTTTCAGTGGTTCGTTTTTCTAGATTATCTTTTTACATATATATACATCTTTTTGACCTGAGGAAACGGGCTATCCCTTTCAGCCCGTACATGGGATGCTAGTTATTTTTTTCCATCTTTATGGCTGATCGTTTAATGAGCATTGACATTATTTCCTATTCACTATGAGCAATATTTGTTAACCCTGAACGAGACGAGTTCTTTTGCATTTATTACTAGTACATGGTAATTATGGTGCGCAAATTACTTTTGGAGTGATATTAATAAACGAATCCTGATTAAATATCTGCCTTTTTTTTTATACAGTTTTAAAAAATATACTGTGGAGACTTTGTACGTAGGCACTACGAAACAGTACAATGAAGACAACATACCCACGAAAAATCCGTTTTATGCTGAATCGATAAGCAACTTACCTACTGAGTTAAACGTAAACCAGGATTGGAACGCATTTTTTGCTAATTCTCTACGCCAATTTTGGAAAAAAATATCGATGTTTTTTTTTTTATTCGCTTGGTTTAACGAACGGCCTAATAATATTTGCATGATATTTAAATTGTTAGCCACAGTTTTGTCCTGAAAAAACGGAATATCTATGGCGAAATAACGAAGTAACTTCAATAGGACAATGGGTTAGCAACAACAGAGTGTTGGATTTATCACAATAGGACAAAAAAGACTGGTGACGATTTGACTAGAGCACGGTAACGACTTAGTAGAAACAGCGTAATATGATTACTAGACCATTTTCTTGTATAAAGCTAAAAACCTTAGCATGACCTGAAACGGTTTAAATAGGTTAACTAGGATAGGTTAACGGAATTGTGCGATCGAATAGTAGGCCAACTATATTAAATTTAAGCCCGGTTTTATACAACGCAAATTTACCTCTCTAATGTAGTATAGAAAAAAAGTTGTTACTTTTTGTTGACATACAAATGTTGATGCAGGGTGATTTGAACTTCGAGCTGGGTTTTTGGGGGTGTGATAGATATAGAACTCAATAAACGGAACACTTTTCCTCAATCGAGCTATGGATTGTCGATGTTCATGTTAAGCTTAAATGTGGGAACTCTTCTAGGAAAGTAATTCAGAACAGAGCACTCGGATAAATATATAATTGTGTAAGAAGTATTGCCGTATTGTAAAAGGAAGCCTATATGCTTGTGCTGTTTTTGCAATCGAAATGGCTTGGGTGAAACTTTTTCGCTGTAGCCTGCTTATCTGCATCGAGTTGGGACTTTGTTCTATCATTTACTTTTGTACCATACAAAGATCAACGACTCTAAAGAATTACTGGAATAAGCTTCAGTTACGATGGGCAACCACGTAACCCTTTATCTGACCGACATATCTAATCCCTCTCGTTGCAGAACCTAAAGAGCACCGATATTTTAATTAACGTATTCGTTGATACCGCAACAGTATCGACAAGAAAATAGTGATATATATTTTAAAATTTATCGGATATTTCCTATTCCTAGAGCTAATTTGACTTAAAGCTGGAGTTCTGGGTCGGTATATTTGGACGTTGCATTCTTTTCAAGTAGGCAATCTTCCGATTAGCTTAGGCGGATTAAAGGAAGTACCGGCTCCGTATTAGGAACAAAGGAAGATGTAATTTTATTGGGTGTTGCAGTTACACAATGAGGTAGATGCTAAACCGAATTTACATATAGACCTTGAATAAAAACAATAAGTGCAATGTTACTAGATCAGTGCGCTTGTTTGACATAGCGAATTGTACTCATAATTATCGGTATAAAGCTGGCCAAGACAAGGCTTCGTCTCTAAGACGCTTTTGGATTTTTTTTAAACTTTGTACGTAAGAATACATTTCACTAAGATAGCCATTACCAATTTGAAATACCCGATGTCTTCACAGAGAAATATCTACACTTTTTCATAACTATTTAATATGTCATTTGGTTACTGGTCGCTATTTTGGATATCCAATGTAGTATCAATAGATACGCGAACTTTGATTCTTCTTTAAATTATATGGAAAATAGTACCCTGTAAAAGAGTGGAGCTTAGCTTTACGAGAGAGCACCGATTAATTAAAATTCTTCAACTTAACAACTGACTTGCATTAGCGGAGAAAGCAGACCCTTCTACATAAATACATTTACTCTCAGTGCAGAAAATACGTTTCACACAATAGAACAATTGTCAAAGTGATATTTGTCGGGTCATTGCAGATTCATCTCCATGAGCTATGAAATGAATTTCGACGCCTTACGACCCCATTGGTTAAGTGCTTCGTCTACTAAGCTCTACCGGTTCTTTACGAACCGTATTCCGTATATAAGGTGTAATAGAGTAGGGTTCCGCAGGGTACAGGGCTAAGCAGGTAGTATCCGATCAATGGGTATGATGCATCACATAAAAGTGCATTTTTTCGTTACATGCATACAAATATATAAGCCATCTCAAGAAATGTATATACTGTTTAACTACTCATAGCTTTTAGGTCGTTCTTCATTTTCTGCGCGTATGACTGCAAACAATGAGTGGGCCGAGATTAACTTTTGAACCAAACAGACTTTAGCATGTTATTAGATGTGTAAAGAAATAGCAGAAGTAGGAAAAATAGAATATCACAGAGAGCTTCAGGCAGTTCTGCCTAGCCGATTTTTTCGTGAATCGAATAAAAGTTAAGTACGAAACGGGTGGAACCGTTTAGGATGTCCATGGAGAACGTCCACAAAGACCGTGAACATCTAATCAGCTAAGAAAAATTGCGATAGATACTAATTACTAGTGTTGGAAACATATAGCACAATGTACCAAAATTTGCAAAGAAATCCAGTCATCGTGAGCTAGGAATCGGTAAACTCAGTGTCCGAAACTGTACTCGAATAACGTAACGGAGCAGGAAATACTGATCAGACACTTTCAAAATAATTATAAATAGTAAATCCTAGCTTGGATATAATTTGTGTTTACTGACAAACTCTTTATATCAAAACCTGTAAGAATTTCAGCTTGAAACAATCGTGCGTCGTCGTTATGCATAGCTGAATACAGCCCCTTTAAAACGGCCACCACTAATAAAGCAAGTAATAGAATAGAAGTGCTCTTTAGGTTACGTAGGGTTGAATAAATGGGGCGCTCAGGGCATTTGTCATACTTTGCGTTTGTACCCACTGGTTGATCGGGGTACACGTTAAAAGGACAAGCGGCTTACATACAGGAATACGACAGCCTACGCGATTTTATTCGTTGAGCGTATTTTGGTGTTTGTTCTTGAGGCCTTGATGGAGGAACTATGAAACCATTGAAACTAGTTTTCCGTCATGATTGAATAGGTTAAATGACCTTCAAGAAAACAAGAAGGAAGAAGAATTGCCTGCTGATGCAGCGCCGACTCAGGATTCTTGGTAAAGCAGCTCAAATTCTCGGTTTATTAGTTTTTTTGCCAATGAATAGCAGAGGGTGACAGGCGCACGTTTAATCGTCTACTGTGTACTATGAAAAAAAGCACAGTACAATGGCACTGGTGTTCTTAGAACCTGTGAGATGACTAGTTATTTCGAACCATAGGGATCCTCCTTGCACATTACATTTTTGTGTATTTTAAGTGCATCCAAAAAATCAATTCTAAAATTTGTTGCTTTCCAGGCCTGGAACAGAGGCCTTGTTTGAGAAGATGTTTATAGTTCGCAGTCTGAATTGACTGCTTGGATTCACTGGCTCTATATGTCGAGTTTTTAATGGTGATTCTTGGGTAACATATTTGCCTACTAAGTTTAGCGACACGTTATGATCAAAGTTCGAACTCATAGGAAGTAGACAGATACACGGTTTGTCGTTTCGTGCTGATAGGAGCCAGCCAGCCAGCCAGCCAACCGTTTGTCTGATCGAATGCCTAGCGACGATACCGAAACAGAGATTCACCGACTCAATTTTGGGTTGTTTGGCAAAGTGTCGGATAGAAGGCTCCATTCGCTTTGGGTCATACATTTTGTTTCCACATACAAAATATACACCTGTAGCATTTTAAATAATCTTATAGATTCCGCTCTGCACAGTTAAACAAAGGCAGGGACCGAAACAAGGCAAAATGAGAATGCTATGTTCTGACATGCGTATAAATAGCGTTACTGGACCATATAAGTGCCTACTGCGATAGCAGGCCATATAATCGGTTTAACAACAGGACTGCTTTCTTGTGACATTATATATTGTATTTTAACTAGATTAGAGTTTTAAAAAGCTCAAGAAATCAAATGCCAGATGCTGCGCTTGACCTATCATCGGCCCTTCTCTGTACGGTAGCTACACGTGCGGGCGACTATTAAACACGCTCGTATTAGATAGGTTTAGGTTGTTGTGAAGGTTCACGATGGCTCATTATCACACAGATAACGTCTACCTATTTTTAGTCTAACATTCGAACGCCAAAAGCTTCTGCGCTTACACAAATCTGATAATGCTGCCCAACTGCTAAACGTTTTCATATTTACATGCGTATTTTCTTTACAGGGACTGCACCCATAGTGCCAGTATCAGACTTGATCCTTCATTTCATTTTTGTGGTCAACGGCGCGACAAAGAGTTGAATCGAAGTACATTCATAGAACTTTACGCGTTAAGTTGCAAGACCACTTTAAGTTTAAAAGTTTTTATTAAATCTAAGTGTTTTGTTGCTTCTTTGTTGATAATAAACGTTTATGTCAGAAATATATCCACGCTCCTGTTATTGCTTCTTATTGCTAATATTGCAAATTTCTTTACCATTATTTCATTTTACTTTTATCTATGATACAATTTACGGAAGTTTAGTCAACAAGCCTTGCAGTCTTAAAATCGCATTTGGGTTACCGCGTTGATTCATACTGATGTTAGCCCCTAAGTTCGCAGAGACCGACGGATACGAACGGCAACGTCTCTTGACTTGCTTCAATACGGGAACTGCTAGAAATAAAGAACCTAGCACCTCTCTACAAGGTTCTTTATCAAATCTTGATCTTAGCAGAGAGCAAACATGGCCGCCTCGAGACTGACACTGAGCGTGGACTCGTGACAAAGGGTCTTGAGCAATTTCTACCTCTAACGAACGAACTTTATTTTCATTTGAGCTACCTGGTTGTTCGGTATATGCTGGTACGAATCGAAGTGCTTACAGGGCTGCGGGTAATAACCGTATTCAATCCCTACTAGAAATAGACTATTCCATAACGTTGTCACCGTACTGTGCTTCAATGACGATCTCTAAGTGATACAAATTTGATATTTGTGCACAAGGAATTTTGCTGGCGCAGCAGCAGCAGCAGCAGCAGCAGCTTTAACAGATTGGAGAAATAAGCTATCAGAACTGCAAAACGTTCCCAGTCACAAGAGGAAATTAAGTTCAGCTTTAAGCGTGTTGGCTTCAGCAACTTTACAGTAGATTTCCAATGATGCGTAAGGATCTACGGAGAGCAACGATATGTTGTGGATCATGGTTCATCCTTATAGCCGTACTGCTACGGTTCACAGTACCATCAGATACTGCTTCACATGGATACAGTCAGTTTGTTTAATGTTGGACTACGTATTTAGTAGTTTTATAACATCATACGCTACAAATAGAAGGCAAAAATTGCTTATAATCCGTATGAAATACGTAACCTTGTTGGTTACCGATTATGCTCAGCCCAACTCAGTTCGACACTCATGCGAAAATTTTAACAAAAATCGTTGTACCTATTTAGTCCTTAGTAAGTATCAGCATTTTAATTGATTAGTAGTAAAATCACTACCTATTTTTATGCTGTTTTAGGCTATTATGAATTTTGTTGTGCTGTAAGTACGTATCCCCTGACGCCTTCAATGCGCCTCCTCTCTGTTTCTCCAAGGCTGTGTCCCAGGCAAATCCGTTTGAAAAGTTTTTGCTTCAACTGTTTTGCTTTTTAAATATGCTACTTTAGCATAACTGAATTTAAAATTCAATTATCTGGGACGATGTTATAGTACAAAGTACAGTGGTTGAATACGATAGCTAGGAAAATTAGCAAAAAAAAGAATATCCTTCGTATTCACCTAATTAGAAATTTCTGAGTAACCTATTCTCGCGAAAATCGAGAAGTGACTTTAAACAAAATTATTTAATTCATTAAGAGATTGTACGCCACAATGTGCTCTGGCCAACTTTAGACATGCGAGCTCGTTAATATCTACTTTAGTGTTTTTTTTTTTTAAATCAGTACTATTTTTTTTATTTTGTTTATAACTCATTTCGATTAATATGCTATTCGGTTCAGGGATAGAAGCTATACAGGACTATGTCTCAGATCTATCTAAGCATGCAGTTTCGCAACATCGTTTAGTAACGTGCGTGGCTTTTATTTCTGCACCCACAACAGACCATCTTGCCTACCTAGGATATCAGATTTGGTCCACCGGGACCATAATACCTGCCCATAAATATTAGGTCGTTTTGATCTACATTTTGACTTTTATATACGGATATATAAAGAGATCTAATTCAGCAAAAACAATTTACTTCCTGTTAGCACTTTTGTTCCTGCACAAAAGATATTGTAGGAGGGCGTCAAGGTTGCTCGCCTACTGCCGAGCGCCCCGTGCACGCCGCGGAAACAATGAAGGAAGACTTCTAGAACGTTGAGGGCCTCGTGTGTAAAATATGTAGGGTAGCAAGTGAGACGATTGAACATTTCGTGATGAGATCTAAATCTTTAGGCCTACGAATTGTAAATTTCAAAAATGTTTTAGGTTTTACAAAAGAAATATCACAATAAACCAAATACTGATCGTTTGAAATATAGACTAAAGCTAAGCAGGGATCATGTAGTAACCTACTTTTAGTAATGTAGAATAAAAATAACCAGAATTTATTATTATGTAAGTAATATATTCAAGCGAAATGCACGTAAGGCGCGCCTAAGAGATACATTCTATAATAGATGTTAGATAGATAAAGTGTACAAATAAGCTTTGTATCTAGGCGAATTTACGGAAATTAGACAAATTAGTTTGCTATTCTTCATTTCTTCAACCATAAAAACCCAAGACTTGGAAAAACTAGATCCTATACACAGGTCTGCGTCGAATAGTTTCCCTAGTAGTTTATTGACGATAGTGGCAAAACTTCGTGCGAGATTCACGAAAAAAGCTTCATTTCTTTAATAAATCTTGAGAAGTACCTTGTTTAGAACTGCTGCATCTTTTCGAATTTTATTGAAAAGTCGTAAATGCATTAATGTCCCGTCGAATTGAGCTCTCCTGCTACGTTCCTAAATTAGTCGATAGCCTTCTTAAATATTTGATGAAGTAATATTTTTTTACATTTCGGCATTATTTGTTAGCATTAATTCCGGCTTTGTTTTGCGTGTGCCGCAGAAGGTGCCCTTGTAGGATATTTAAATACCGCGACAATTAAAAAATTAACCTAAAGACCTTTAAAAAGCCTTAATGCGATGAACCTTGAAAGCGCCCCCGGTGAAGTTTCCACCCACAAAATTCTGTCGAGCTTATTGCGTACAAGATTAAATGAGTTGTTGCTATTTCCAATGCTAATACATTGTTCCAGTATTATAAAATGAATATGCTTTGTTCTAGAGTACCTAAGCCTTCCTGGGATTTTTTGAAATGTTTTGTGAGCAAACTTTTGCTTTAAGCTTAGAAGATGTATTCGGAAGTCTTATATTCCTATCGAAATTGTTATAGGCAGTACATAGGGTACTAGGTTTATGAACATAGATGTTTGCGTACGATACCTTCGCTAGATCAAGTTTGACTTAAAAAGTCAAGACAAGAAGTATTATTGCTAGGAAACCTTTAAAATTCCCGACGCAATGCCGAATGGCATTGAAAAATAATTTTAGCGTAGAAGTTCCATTGCTCTAATCGATCTGTTGCGACTCGTGTACTTAGCTGTGCTAGTGATGAAGGCCAGCTGCTAGATTTGGAGAAAAGTGTTCATACTCGTCAATCGGTAATTTCGGTAAAACACCGAAAGCGTATTTGGTAAATGGTTCTTCTCTATATAAATGTAACCTTGCGTTCGCCTGTTTATAAACACATAGACAACGGAATTTATAGAATACTAAAAATTTCTTCCGAAGAGCTAAGCACACTTAAGCGTAAATGTTTTAAAAAAAAGTTTGAAAAAACATCGTACAAATATGGGCATAAATAAGGCGTACATGTACTTTTGAACTAAACGGAGTTATAATTGAAGTGTCATCTTTTTTTTTTCATTTCTTTATACTTCTTGCTAACAATTTTATACCTATTTACATGGTTACTGGGGGCCGTAATTGCAGATTACGACGAGGCTACTCAGGAGAAAGTAATCGAAGCGTTTAGCGGACTTGGCTTCACAGATGACTGCATGGATTACCTTAAGGTGGGCAAAAATCATAAAAAAAAAACACGATCGTTAAAGCTTAAATAGTATTAAGTTAAGGAGCAGTTAAGTAAGTTAAGGAGCAGCCATAGTTCCTCAGGCAAATTCGTCGATTGAAGCGTCTTGTTCTTTTACATATATTTTGTTCGTTTGCGAATCTGCCTTTTAGAGCGGTTCCGCGGAAGATTGCGGCAGATGCGTCGGTTCTATGAACCTAACAGAACGCCTGTGCATTGTTCTAGGGGGCAATCCTGAGGTCTGCTTTCTAAGATGTGCCGTTAAACGTACGTACAGTTAAGGCTTTCTTCAACCTTCTATTTAAATGATTCTGTACTCAATACTAGATAATAAAAAAACGCGCCGTTATGCCATAAACGACGACAAACCATTCGCTTACTTACGTAGCACTAGCCTCAAGGTCTATAGAAATAGAAGATGTCTACTCTGCTACAAAGGCGCCAATGCTTACCTTTAAAAAGCTTAGAATGAAACCAACCATCATTAAGACGCAATTTATGCCAATGACAATACTCATATCTGTAGGCGTAATGTATAAAATAATATTGATTACAAGCTAAAACTGGATTTATCTCGTTTTCCGTGAAATTAAATTTTCGTTAGGAAATGTTTAGTCTGTATGTAAATTTACTTGCTCTTTAAAGTAAAGTAATTTGCTCTTTCAGGCTGCTGCTCACGTAATGAGGAGGATTCGATCGAGCCGTCACGTTACAATAGGTAATCTAATTCTAAGTGATTTACCGTCAAATTGGGTTTACAAAAGCTTTGGGTCCCGGCCTTCTTTGCAGCTAGTCGTTTTATTATCTGCGCAAAAATATCCTAACCTAAATTTT
Organism: Varroa jacobsoni; assembly: GCF_002532875.2. Lineage (NCBI taxonomy): Eukaryota > Metazoa > Arthropoda > Arachnida > Mesostigmata > Varroidae > Varroa > Varroa jacobsoni. The sequence goes on along the minus strand of NW_019213875.1, from coordinate 56,534 downwards.
TCAAGAAACTCTAGCTTTATAGCTTATTTACTCATGCCAGATAAATGCTAGTGTATAGCCATGCTATTTTGGTTCTGCTAACTACTTTAGAACAAATCGTTATATGCACATTTTAGGCCTAGTATAACAACTTTGATCAAATCGTAGCAGGGCCTAAGTTACAAGACTCATTCACATATATTTTACTTCAGGAAGAGTCCGTGCTGAGACACACTCTTATTTGTCTGTACTTAGTAGTGGGACAAAAACAAGTTAACGTAGCGTTTTAGGAAGAATGAGAATAGTCCGCAGGAAAGGCCCAGTGGATTAGAAGGTGGAAACTTTCCGGGAAGAGTTTATTTTTATCTATTTGCTACTTATTCTCGACAATATCTTCTACCGAGACTACAAATGGTTCTCCGCTATCAACATAAGCTGCGTAGCCTGTACCGTCGGCGATATTTGATATAGCGCCCTCCTGATCTGTTTTCATTTGAAGTTTGGGCGTTCGAACCACCGCATCAACGAACCAAATATCTAAAATATAGATTAGGGGCATGCAGGCTTTTTATGACCTAAAGACGTGCAGTCTAAAGTAACTCGAGTTACCTGATTGCTTCAAGTCAGACGTTCTGATGGCAAGTTCGTGTGAAATTGTGAGCATGTTTTTCTGCATGCCCTTTAACCATCCGAAACTTTGGTTCCCGCACCCCTACCTGCTGCGTGCAGCCCGAGAACTGTGCTCCTAGGAATCGCAAACACCCTGATGGAGGCTCCAGCTAACAGCACACACTCCTGTCTTCAATGCCTGCCCGTCGACAACATTAGATAAAGTAACGGCGCAAAAGAAGACAACGTATCGTTGGTGGGTGTGTGGTTGAGTTGCATCTACGATTCGCTAATTTTAGGATAAGCCTCACCAAAACTAATATTATACAATAAATATATGTGTATGCACAGTTGGAGTGCATATGTGTCTAGACGTCCGAAACTGTTTGTTTTTATATATATATATATATATATATTCATGATAAATGGCTTAGAAATGAAATATAACAGTCGATCTAGCTATTTACTCAATAAGTATGTCTGTGTGCGGTCCTGTCGCGTTTAGTTACTGCACAAGAAAATGAATCGTCGTATTTAACAGTAGGGAAAGAGCTATAGCTATTACAGACGTGCCATATCCCAAGCTGCTTATAGGATCACAGCTTAAGGGGGTTTTAAAAACAAACCACATGAGTTAATCTTTCGAAAGTATTGTCGAAGTGATCGTCCAGAGTTATAACAAGCAGTATGTGGATTTTGAAAAGATTTTGGTTTGCCGCATAGATTCCTTTTATCGAAAACTGTAGTAGTACTAGACTGTAGAAAAATAATAGTAAAAAAAACTGACCAGTTGCATTATACATACAGTATACGTGAGTTAAACGTGAGGGGATGGGTGGCAAAGCCCTCTAGTTTTGAAAACTGCGCCGATTTGATAAGCTGATTTACAGAACCAGTACCGTTGAGGCTTGATGGGACTATATACTTCGCATAGACTTTCTTACAGCACACGACTTACGCACAATTGTCAATAGCATGCAAACTACCTACTTATATAATAAAGTTTCGATACAAGCTGTACAGGTGGGCTATAATCATAATTACTAAAAGCGACGTAAGTTATGCTAATTCTTTTCTCGAGTTCTCTAAAAAGCAACTTTGCACTGACAACTCGTATTGCACTAAGCCTTTAACAGTCATTTCATTAATGCGAAAGCATCGTGCCGTAAGTTAGAAGAGCGTGGTCACATAAGTCTTGCAATAGCAATTATCTATAGTTTCACATCAAACTGCTTTATATGACGTTCAATTGTGTGTGAACCCGTTTGTGATTCCAAGTTGAGTATTTATACCATACACACTTATCGCTGTTAAGGATTTGATCGCACAGACCGTTGGCTGGCTGGCCGGCTGGTTCTTGCCAACGCGAAACGACGAACCGTATGTCTGTCTATGGATTCGAACCTACACCGCAATGTGTCCCTATGCTTAGCATGCAATTACCTCACCTTCTAAGCTCTCACGGGCACATACCATATACCCATATCATCACTTTACGGGACAACAAATAGTGGGTCTTGAATGCTGGTGCGTGTACCTTGCCTCTAAGGGGCAACTAAAATGAATACCACAAAGTGTCGTCTTTCCCTCCGTATTGATCGTATACGAACAATTTTCGTACATTTGAGTAGATAAAGCTTCATATTGATATGAGTGACGACGCCAACTGATGTCATTAACTATTTTGAATAATTCCATTTATTTGGAACCAAAAGCCACCAACGGCTGTCACTACACCACAACGCGTTGAAATAGAGAGAACTTCCTTGACTAATTCCTAGGGCCAATGAGTAGCTAATCTGTCATCGTTTTACCAGGTGTTGGACGCTGAAGCTTTATGGAGCCACCACAGCAACACATCAAGGACAACTTTTTTTCTACGATAAATATCACTGTATCGTGTAATAAAGAAAAAAAGTTAAACGACTTTGTAATATCGAATGCATCGGGGTACGCAACATGAATCTAGATAGCTATTACATAGACGATATGGCATCGAGTACCAGCAACCCTATTGGGTACCTTGTCATACATACACATATATCGTTATATACAGTCATAACAAAGACATTTCATTTTTCCTAACCGTTAGGGAGCGCCATGTTCCTGATCGAATCTTCTGCCGGTACTTCGGCATGATCGTGTGGTAATGTCTTTCAACGTACACGGCTCCTTCAACAACATTCTATAAAAAAAACGATCTTGTGCTATTATCGTTGCCATTTCTTCTGTATATAATCACGCATGATTCCTTTCATTGCGACTGCCACTGGCGCTGATACGTGGCGATAGCAATTGATTTCGAAAGACGATTATCGAATAGACGATAATCACGATTATGATAGATACCCACGTGTGCCTGCATAGTTCCAGTGGTCAGGGGTGCTAATCCTTATCGAGCAACGAACGAATGTAACCGTCCCAATATTAAACCATTAATAAAATTAGCAATGACAAAAAGGGAAAAGCTGTAGTAATATGGTTTGTATTTTATTCTTTAATCTAATCTGTTTATTGTTTATATTATTGTACTATAATTAAAAAGTGTGACATTAACTGGCTACTATTATCAATATGGTTACGTTATAGCTATAATTATCTTACCATCTATTTGAAACATGTAGTAGCGACTTTCTTTTTAACCTTATAAACGCTGAAAAACTTCAAACTTCTAAATTTCATAAAAAAAATCTTTCTCGAGCCTAAGACCTCGTAGAGATTCCTCTCGGCCATAAGCGACTTTTTCAGCGCCTCAATACCTACTTATAGCGATTCGATGTTGAAATCAATACGGCTAAACACACCTGCGTCGCCTATTAAAATGGCCTGTAGCCGATATTTTCACAAGTTTACACTTTGTTTTTATAATACAATGTGGATCTTTAGCTTGTTCTCGCCGATGAGGCGAACTCGGCGAGCCACCATAGCTACTATGAGGTCACGCTAGGATCGTGCCATAGCCGGATGAATGCAGCTTAGTGTACTGGACCGCATTTACCAAATGTCGCAAAAACGTATTCCTTTCGTTGCCGTGGTCGTTAATTGATCCGGTATTCCATTAACGGATTAAGTCTTTACAGGGTTGGTTGAAAACGAAAATTGCACGGCAACGTTTTTGACAATATTTTCTAAACGCGGTATCTAAATTTAGCAAACGAAACAGGGCACCACCAAACAGACAATCTTCCTTCACCCATTTCTGTGTCACAGTCTTAATTCCTATGAGATAATGCAAACATCGCACATCCCAGTGTCTGGACAATTGTGCTAGAAAGCAACTAATTTTTCTATCCATGACTCTTGTCCAGGTAAGGATGAACGATATCTTTCAAGGGCCGTCATATCTATGCTCCACAAAAAACTACGTTCGCCCTACCTTTTAGGGGGGTTTTAACGGAATTTCAATGAATGCGCCACATTTCAAGCTACCAATTTATATACTCTATTATAGGAAGGTAAATCAAAAGACACATATGTAAATTTAGCCAACCAACAGTTTTACTTAAAATGAGGGATATTAAAGGCAGCGCATCGGTGCGTGTACATGTTCAGCTAGGAAACGAAAGACGGAACATTAGCTAGGACTGAAAATTAATAGAGCAACAAATTGTCTCGAAACGTTCATGACGATCTCAAGGCTTTTGCAGAAAATTCGTGTACAGCAATTCTGGACAGCTTTTATTTGCTAAAATGCCAAGACCAACGACAACATCAATAATAATTTTTAAAATTATTATATGGCATACTACTGAGGAGTTATAAATGAGCTTTTGTGAGGAAATAAATGTTTGCAAATAAATAGAGGTAAAAGTAGGTTTCTCTCGATCCGCATTATCTATTCCCTATAAGCGATGTAATAGCACGAAAATTAACCTAAATTGGGGACATCTTTTTACTACGATCACGGTTCCAGATTTGCATACGATGAACATGTTTTAGAAATCAATGCAAACAGTTTGGTTTTGTATTATCGATGATCCGCTATAATATTAGGTACTACAGTATATTCGAAACATGAATTGACGTTAACCTAAAGAAGTTGAGCGCCTCCATCTGAGGAGATGGCGCACAGGGGCTTGCGTCGTAAATAGAATAAGAATTATAGCGGTGCTTGCTGTTGGACGTTTAGTTGCTATTAGGTACTGCACAGAAAAAAAGAGCCATTTGAAGAGGATTACCGTTCCAATGCAATACTATTGAAGAAAGTTGCATTTATAGAAATTTGGTTGATGACTGTTTTCACGGGAACGAGAAGAACTTACACAGTGTCGCAGGAATCAAACAAATCATACAGATAAGTTAATTTCGCACCGTGAAAAGAAATAACAAAATATTGATGTCTAGTCTATAATATCAATGTTACAGGTGCACGATTAGTAACAAAGCGTGTACCCATTGCGTACGTAATGCCTTCATTTCACTTGAGAGACCTGACTGTACAGTTGCATCAGTTGAAAACGTGTATTCATAATTTAGATAATCTGTTTAGGAAAGGAGCATCTGATTCTCAATTCCACCCATTATTTTACGAACTCGTTGAAGGTTGTAGCTGGCTGGGTGTCGTCAAAATTTACCTCAATAGATACACAAGGTATAGTTTTTACCGCCTTTCCTTTTTAGCTGTTCGGCTATATATTTTTATACAAATAATTCGAAACAAAATTCAGACATTTTCTAGAAATAATTTACTTATAGTTAGTTGCGTTGAACTACAGAATAATCAAAAGACGACGCCACCTTGTAACAGTCATCGGAGTTTTCCTTCCTTTCAGAAACACCGCGTGATTGTTTCCTTAACTAAACATGTACATTGAGAAAAAAATATGAAATATTTATGAACGTATGTTTATCAACGTCTAATTAATTTAAGTACAAGCTTATTAGTATATGATTGAATGAGCACATGCTCTCAACTTAGAGCACAAACCAAACACTACAGTCGTGATCAATAAGATTTTTGGACTAAAGGGGGACGAGCCAAACCCCAGAGGTTGGGGCAGATTATTGGAAGAGTATGGAGATCGATTAGATCGATAGATGGTCATAAAAGATTCATTAATGTACGGTACAGTTAAACAAAGGGAAAACCATTTACGCCTTAACAGGTAGAATGGAGCACATCGCAACACAGTTAAGAATAATTACCCTCAAATTTTGGAAGACGGCATTTTCCTTCATCGGCATATGCTGCAGTTCAAGGTCGTCTAATTGCGTTCGTCGTCTAGATCTGATGAAATTCGGTATTTGCTCTAAACGTACGCCTCTCTGAACTGAAGCACTTTCAGGTGCGTCTGCGTATGGACCAAACTTGTTCGTTGATAGTGAGAACAGGTCCTGTGTAGCCGAACAAATCTGAACGGTTGATGACGAAAGTTGTTTCTTTCAACATCAGTCGTCAGATCATTTCACTGAGTAGACTGACGCACTGAGGGCCGCATCGCTATCTGATTGTGACGAAATCAATGCGGCTGGCTCAGCAGTAACCTACTGAATCTAGATACGTCATCCCATTTGAAACGCTCGGAAGGCAACGATCCGAATTCGTAAAGACGACGTGTATATATACACGGGACGATTCCTCAGGCGTCCGAGGTTGTGTAATTTCTAGTTGTAGACAATGCACAAATTTGCATATAGATGTGCAAAGCTGAATAATTATTTCAGTTCAAAGTTGGGAACAAGCGGTGTACAGCCTCTCTGAGACATTATGTAGGCAAAGGCCATTGTGTGTATACATGGCTTCCTTTTTATTAAAAAAAAAATGATTCGCACATGTAACTTACTTAACTAGTGATTGCTGCTATCACGATTATTGTGTCTGATTGTAGGCTGTCGCCGAAATCTCTGCAGTGAATATTCTTTACGTAATGTTAAGTAAGTATTTGAACTTTTGTAGGCTTAGAGGAAATGCTTATTCTACGTTTTATTGCACTTAATAGTTAGAAAATGTTTCGCCTAAACACCTCTCATGCTCAGTAGTATACTTAAGAATGGCTTTCTAAACTTTGTTCACGCTTTACACCTAAAAGTGAGTATACCTTTCCTAGACATTCATATACTTAACAAATATAGGCTAGATTGTCACTTACGCTAAATCTAATGGAACAGGTAATAGATAATCAATTACAAATACGTACAAACTGTTTGATGCCCCATAGCTGGTGCGTACACACATGGCACCTCGTCGAATATTATTAGTACAGAAGCTGCTAGGTGCGTTGCTCGGCCTCGTAGCCACGCAAGCTCTACGTATGTAGACATAATTGGTTTATGCTATAATTTCCCATTGCAGAGACAATTTGGAGGGAAGCTTTTTGCATGAATGTTTAAATACGCCGATTACCGCCAGAAATTTGTTTCTAGTAATACCGCTTCAAGCACTATCGATATAGCATTTGCCCACTGACTTATTTGCTAAATACCGTAGACTTACGGCACAAGGGCAAAGCTGCTTGTTGCTTATCTAGCCTACAAACCGTTTGAATGCATTTAGCCAACATCGAACATTTCATTTAGGTAGGCATCCTAAATGCAAATTATTGCGTTTATGAGGCTTATCTGATTTAGCCTAGGGTAGCCTGCAGCAGCGATGCACAAGAGGATCGGCTTTGTCTGCGTATTCTCATTCTGCGCTTTATTTTTTCGCCTTACTTGTAATTGTTACGAAAATATTCTTATAATCATCAGAAAGGAGTTGGGAAGATTGTCCGAAGCCCATCTTCCCAACTCCTTTCTATTGTATGATAACTTGTGCCAAATGTTTCAAATTTTAGCTGCTTCTTTTATGCTTTATATGCTAGATATGCTTTACTATGCCTTTGCACAATTCGTTATTGCTTGAGGCAATGAATTTGGTATTTACATTAACCTTTACTGCGTCAATAAGGGAACTTACAGTTGTCGAGGGCGCATTGTCTAATAATGCTGCAAGAAATTGCCCATTTCCGATACACCAGGTGAGATCGACAGGGGTGCCGTCTTCAGTCTACTCATCTCGATATTTGCCATAAACATGAATGTTAGGGTGGCATAGTTCGCACTAAGTTGGGTGGAATGCAACTTCAACCTTGCAAGTTATTTAAGCTAATAGCTCAACTGATAACAAAAAGCGGTTGTCGGCATTGGCTCATTGAAATGCGCATTTTACTGCAAGAGCGTCTGTGTAGGAATGAAATGATAGGTGACAAAAACACATCGTTTGAACCTGCGAGACCTTTTGAGAACATGTATGTAGATACTTTCACTTTTTTGAGCAGGGCTAGTAAGCTGGAAGATAATTTACGATGGGCTAACAGGGCGGAATTATGTTTCAGCGCCCTCCGGGGTGGAAAACAAAAACAGCTTCCTGTGCATGTCTTGGTTTAGGTAGTAGCCCAGTGCATTACATCTGAAAATTTGCCAAATTTCCCCCCTCCCCAGGCGCAGCTTGCGTAATTCGATGCGTTTTCCGTAGTTCTGAAACGCAATATTGTATAGTTCAGCATTAACTTTTCTTAGGCTTGACTTTAGACGAGTACAACGTTTCTGGTCATCAATTGTTCACCATTGCTCGACTGAGCCTGTCGGTAACATCGACCAATCGAGGGTAGTCAAATTATAGGACTAAAACGGCTGGTCTAGAAGCATGCTTTCGAGCAAGTTGGTTGCTTCCTGCACTATGTATCGAGCTACCTCATATTCAAAAATTGTTCGCATCTAATAGCTTCATTCCGGTCCGTTGAAAAAACTGTAGCGTATCACTATAGAACTCGCCAGTGACTGTCGCTACCATTCGATCGTCATTTTTGAAGTTTTCCCTCCACAACCTGTAGCAGTAAGTGGTTTCTGGTGAGTGAAGTGATTACTCTACATGCACACTTACGTTCCCTTAAATGTGACAAACTCGTTTACTCACATAGCCATTCGGCTAGAAATAAGCCTCATTAGAGAAGATGACGTGACACAATAGGTCACTAGTATGCTATAAAATCTGACCAGCGAATAAGCCCTGCTTGTGAAGGTTCTGGGATCTCTGATTATTGAGTTTGCTCTACCCTAAAGAGATGGAGATGCCGCTTTTGCTTTAAAATGAATTACACGGTGCACCTTAATTGGTTGAAAATGAAACACGACTTTACGTTCAGGTCGCCGAATTCGCGTTCACATTGCTTCGGACCGCAAAGACACTACGAATCGTTCATCCAATTCGCGGCCTCTCTAGCCTTAAATTATTTTCAAATGAGTTTATATTTTTAAATCAACTAATTTTTAAATGAATCAATGGCCTTTTGTTCCTTCCATAAACGAAACGTGTAGTACGTAATCTGGGTGACACCTACGAAGCGTTACCTGATGGACTTCCCGTGTTGATAGGAAGTTTCTACGGAAAACAGATATTGCGAACTGTAAACCCCGCCATGTGTAACCTCGACAATCTGCTGGCCCTCACTCGTTATAAACACAGGAGAAAGAAACAAAGGAGATCCAAGCGTTTAGTCTATTCTATAAGATAATTTCAAAAAAAGAACATGGATTTTTACTAGCGGGCTTTATTGTGATAAAATACTCTAAAATACTGTGTACTATGACCCTTGTAGATTTGACTACTTCCGTTATATGTCTGTTGGAATAAAGTTGATTGGTTATCTTTTTTACAGCTAGATTTAGGCAGGTACTGATTTATGCTTAAAATAAATATAGTATATAATGTAGTAAAAACGCGCATTTTTGACGAACTAGAGACAGCGTAGCCACTCTGTAGAGTGGCTTAGATCATTGTCGACTTTGACCCGGTTAGGTATACGAATTTACACGTATGGTCCGATTTTACATATTTTTAAAATATATATTTAATTAGAGCGATAAGCTATAAAACAGTGTTGTGCTGGGTAAGGTAAATTATCTCTATTTGAAAGTTCGGGTTACCAATTTTTTTTGAAAGTATTAGTAACAGAACATTGAAATACAGGCCTGTAGTTTGCAACTAATTTTTCTCTAATATAGGGCAACTATACAATTTCAACATACACAAGGTGCAATGCTTTCCATGTAAGACTCTTCGAATATCAATCTAAAGTGTTTAGTGGTGATCTTAGAAACTACAACGACTAGATAAAGACGTTCCAAACGCTCATTTTTAGCTGTACAGGGAACTAGAGAGAAAAAAGACAGTCGCCAGTATAGAAATGAGAAGTGTTCGACAATTAAGCTTGTCTTTTCTGTGCGAAGAGGAATAACAGGATCCGAAGATTTCAAACAAGGATTCATTACCTTTTAAGCGACCATTAGTATAAGGGAAAGCTGAGCCAGCAGCGTTAAAGTTCAGCTTCAATCGGTCAACATCCTGCATTTCTTTATAGCTTCCGAAATCTTGCTAGATAAAGTGTTGGATATTTCTTGATTGCGGTATATTTGATACGATCAAGTGGCCACGTAATTTGCCGGTTTGGGTCAAGGAGTGGGGTACGTGACTCAATCAGAAAGGTACACCAGCTCATAAGTTCATTGTACATTTCTTTCGCGCAAATACGATCAACAATAGGATTCAGTTCATCATATTGAAATAAGTAACACCCCCTCTTCCCCCTTGATTTACAGTCTATCTATCCACAACCTGTAATCTAGATGCTTATGCGAAAATGCAAATTCCGTTTACTTAATGTAATATAAAAGATAACTTACGGTTTATGAATTGTCTGAAAGGTTACAGGACAGTGTTATCGATGGAACGGAGTGTAAAGCCATGATTAGGTCCGGATTTGAGTTTTAGGAGTGGCACTACCGACAAGCTGGTCTTAACAGCAGTTTACGAAGGGTCCTCCGATATGTTGCCGCTGAGGACAGAGGTTGAGCAGTTTTTGGTGATTTCTAGGATACCGGGTAAATTCAAGTCATCAAAAACTGTCGCGGTTGTCATCTGTTGCAGTGCATGTGTCTTAAGCAGACCTACGAACAAGGTCCACCGCAGTATATTCGTTAGGCACAGCCTACGTTCAATATGCAGTTATCGCCCGCGTGTGAAAACCCAAAACGGTAATTTCCATTTTTCGATAACTTCGTGTTGCGTGTCTAGCAATCAAACCAAGTTCCACAGCGAGCATTAGGAGTGAATAGTATCGGGCAGTTCTGGTTTTTTATTTCAGACACGCATCAGAAATACCCTCTTTTAGTTATAAAGCTACCATGGAAATGAAGTTTATCCATAGTTTAGATTATTATTTAGGATAGACTACCTACAGAATCGATCAACTGCTTATTTAGTTGATTTTGTAGAAAATATAAAATCCATGAATAAAATGACCTAATTAGTTGCTTATTGTTAGCTTTTAATGATCTACTACGCCGTCTATGATCGTGCAAAATGGTATGAAGTTACTTGTATAAATTGATTGACTTTTTTTCTATTTGCGTTTATGACATATTTGCCATGGGTAACTTGTGAGTAAATATCAACGACAAAAATTAGTCAGATCAATGTGGACCCGTTTGTATAAACAACTATAGAAAAATCCTACGTTGGCAGGCGGAGAACCAAGGATTATTCAGCACTTCAAAAATTCACATGCCTTTAGAGATTCGCTTGTTACCCTATTTAAGGTGTGCGTAAACGCATACAAAACTACTCATTTTTCGATATATTTTTCCGGCAGCCAATATGCATGAGATCATTCAACGAATGTACCGCAAATCAATACAGAATATAGATTAAAGAAGGTTAACTTTTTCATGCATCGTTAGCGGCATCAGACAAGAATACAAAACCAAAAGCATCATTATTTCATTATCGTTTATTTTGTTCCCCTTTTTTCTCGCGTGATTTCGATATGCATGCTCAGAACAACAGCATCAAACAGACTATTTCTGTTTGTAAGGGTTTTGCGAGTTACTTTCTGCGACCGTGGCATAGACGATCCTTTACTATCTGGCCTCCAAGAGCAGTATCTTTTACAGTGACTCTTTAGTTGACCTTCTCAATTTACGTTTTGCCACCCCATTAAACTACAGATGCTAGAAATCACATTTTGGGGAACTATCCGATATCTACTCCGCTTGACATCCCTACCAGTATGTTTACGTGCTTACTAGATTTTTGCACACATATAATGCACCCACCGTGCAACAAAGACGAACGTTTTTCTTATATGGATACCGACTTAATTACATTTTTGTTCCGATAGTATTCGATACCACTAGTAACCCCATAGGAAACTTCACTTCATTTTTTTGCCCTTAGTTACAGTTTTCATTTAATAAAATTACACGTATTTGCTATTTCTTAGTACTAAAATTTTCCCGGCCAATGTCTAAGTATTCTGCATTTTTTTCGTCAGTATGCTGATAATTCGAATACAAGCAGCTGAGCGGCTCCAGAAGTGAACAGAAGCGGGCTTAAGAAGTGTCTGTTTTGTACAGCTACCGCTATCAGAAATTGGGCAAAGAAGTCTTCAGGCAATTAAATCTTTCAAAGAAGTTTTATCGAAATTGCCGTCATTACTGTGGACTCGAAACGTCACTGGTTTCAGAGGCTTGATCGACAGTTGGTTTGACCGGATATTCGGCCGGATGTCCCGAGCATCTCTCAGACCGGTTCAGTTGTTGCTCAGCACCTTCTTAAGATTATATCCCAATTCCTACACTGTCTAGTCTACAAACCTGCCCAGCGATAGCCATGCACAGATGTTGTTTTTTGCAGATTGTTTAATAGTGATTACATAAGCGAAATGACATTATGGAGATACCCGCGTAGCATCACATTGCCTACCATAGTAATGATCTAAATATGTTACTTGTCGATCAGCAAAGCGATTGTAAATGTACCCGCTGTTTAAGTAGCGCGAAAATAGATACAAGCTGAATAACACTAACACGTTAATAAAGAAAAAAACGCGCAACAAAAATCATGTTCATCAAATCAGTTCTAATTTCCTTGACAAATAATTTGAGAAACATAGTAATAATAATAATGTTCGTTTACACCTACCTACCTACCTACCTACCTACCTACCTACCTACTTGCCTGCCTACCTACCTACCTATCTATCAATCCTTGTGTGTTTCCTGTGGAAACGAACTCATAGACTAAAGAGATGTAGAAACCTGTAGAGATGGTAAACCTGAATAAAAACTTTGTTAAGGGAATCAATCTAGAAGGAAAATAAAATTTAAACAATAAAATTATTTTTTTTTTGCTTATTCATATTGCGGACTTGCGGTGGATTCGGAAGAAGAGCTGAGCAGCGAGCTATGTCATCTTCTTTTCAACGGGAGTAGAAGAATCTAGGCCCACTATTTTCGTTTCTTTTAGTCCATGTTATGTATGTATCTGGTTACGGCTATGAAAAGCCTTTTTTTTCTTTTTCTTTTTTTATAATGAGAACGATTAACAACGGTTAAGTAAAAAAAAAAAACGGTTCCGTACCACCTTCTGCTTAAAGGTCACATAATGTTGGCTATGTAAGCTGGTTGGTTCTGGTGTGCCCCTAAGCTGCAGTATAGTTTGTTCTGTGAACAAGCCATAATCATCGATTACAAAGTAAAGATCGCGTTTTAGCGTAAGCCTTTTCAGATGGCTTTAGTTCCTGCTTTAATTGAATCTTACACAATCGAACATTAAGGTCTAACCGAGGCACAGGCAAGGTAGTCCAAAAAAAGCCCCATTATTGCAATCGCCTAGGAATTGAACGGTTTGAATTTTTTAGCATTTTCTCAGCTACAGCAAAAGGCCATTAAACTTCTTCGAGCTCGTTTCACAGACAACACTTACAAAATTGAACGGCGGCTGTTCCAAAAATTCTCCCTTTTGTATATAACGAAAATCATGTTCTGCTGCATAACCTACAGCTTAGTGTGTACACAAGTGCTTTTCATTTAATAAATAGAAATTATCTTTCTTAGTGCACATGCATCTCCGCCGTTGATCGGCCAAGGAGAGAACATATCCAATATAAAAACTCAAAGATTTATACATGACATTTCAGATTCAGTTCTGCTAAAAACCTACCTGCTACGGAGTTTTGAAAATTAAAGAATTACTTCGAGGGTTCGGTATTGAGTAAATATCATTTTCCATTGGAGTTTTGTAATGATGTATTTATCGCCGCCGAGATGTATGCTCGAGTGTTGTTCCGCTAATGAATAACTTGTCGGCTTGTTCGAAGGTTGCTTGTCGCATAGAGCAGCTATTACTCTTGTCAATTTGATTACCAGAGAAGATAATAAAATCTGTTACCTTCGCGTATCAAGCTATGAGAGCACTGCAAATCGAAAAATCTTTTCAATTTACTAGTAAAACCTCTTAGTTTTGAAGCGAGAGATCTTATCTCAGCTAGCGTAAAATGTGTTGCGCAAGGTTCGACGAGTGCCCCCACCTTTCAACCAATGTACTCGATGTATATTCGATTTGTGAAATATTTAAATTTTTGAGACCCTTTCCATTGCAAAATGTAGTATTATAAATTTCATTTACAAGTGATCAAACGATAGGCTGTCCGCCAGCGCAAGGTCTAAACTGAGCAACAACAAGGGTATGCATTTGGGGCGAAAAGTAATTCCTTCGAAGACTCGCAGAACACTATTAACGATCTCTGCCATTTATGATTTTGGCATTGTCGAGGATAGGCGTAATTCTACCGTGTTCATCGGACCCTTTCTGTTGTATAATATCGTTTACTCGAGACAAATGGGCTATACGATATTTCCGACAGCCGCCTTATTTTCCTCAAGAATTTACTAGCGTACGAGACTCTTTTAGTTATACCAAACGACAATTACTACAATTTTTTTCATACAAATATATAGAAGAAATACCACAGGTTGCTTCTGTAGCTTTTTGATCTCGAAACGCATCCGTACTCAAGATAAATAGATGTTGAGAGTTTACGTCAGGCACTGCTAATACGAATTGCTTTAGACAGTGGACGAAATAGAACGTGCCCATGCTCGATTCTGAAGCTAGACCACCGTACATGTCTTAAAGTTCAGCAGGCTAGCACACCATTGTATCATAACATAGACGCTTAAAAACTAGAAACGATTTATAGAGTAGATAAAGCACTTTTTAATACGTTAGATAGTAGAAATCTGTAAAGCGGAAAAGGGGCAAAAAGATATTTAAAGAAAAAGCAAGCGGACAAAACTTTTGGACCAACTAATATATATATATTACTAAGTTATTATAGCCGAATCACTGTTTTGGTTGAAAGAATATATGGAAGATACGAACGATCTGCCTTTATTTAACAACAGTAAAAATAACTCGTTCTAATAAGGCAAACAATAAAGGATTCTAATTATTCACGCTTTTTTTTTTAAATTTATAATGGAATTGCTTTAAATCTTCATATTTTATCTTAAAACTTGCAAGTATCAGAGCAAAGCTATTACTCTTTTTTATTTCGTACCTGCCAAACGCCGATGGATGTCTAAGGAAAGATTCAGTTACAAAAAATAACAATTTCTCTGACTATCTCAACTGAATTTTAATCAGAAGATCCGTTTATATGACAGCAAACACTGGAAATGATTGATTTTGACAAAGAACAGATCGTGAATATCACGAGTACGTGTAGTCCGAGACATTAATGATACATAATATAAACCTGTACGGGTAAACCAGTGTACACTATAAAACACATTATTTTCACTTAATCACAAATAGAGTAATAGGAGTCTATAGCTCTCTAACGACTTGTTGCAAACCATACACGACAATTCTAGTTAATTTTTTAGTACTGTTTGTTAATGTTCGATTCTAAACAAAAGTCCAAAGACGTCAAAAGACGTTATAACACCCGCATAAAGATAATGGTAAAACAAAGTATATCTTTTTCTGTATGCACACAAATAGCGTGACATCTGTCTAATTTGCCCTTCGTTTAGTAAAAATACCATATATACTGTCGATAACTGGTTCATCATTTATCGTCAATAGCGTTAAGAGATGAGGGTAGCTAGAGATTAGCTTATCAGAAATTAGCTAAGACGAAATTGTTTTATGACTTTTATTATCATAATTTGTAATGGCGACCCTCGTATCTGATGAAAGCCATTACTCTTTAAACGTTTTGAGCTTTCAGAGTCACATTCTTAAGCGTCTTATCTAACTTCAACCTTGTAACAATGGTCTCTGTCTATTCATCTCATTCATCACCAGAAGAAAAGATTGACTCGTAATAAATCAGCTGTCTAGCTATAAATATATGGCAGACGTAATTACGTTTTATGGGTAACCAAAACACATTAATTGGGGACGTTAAGCACAATTATCATCGAGTTTAATATTGTATCCGAATTATTAATGGTCATCAAACTCGCTTTTCTGCTGACGGAAAAAGCAATTCCCATCTCTTTCGCGTTAACTATCTTTCGTGGAAAAATAATCTAAATTACAATTTTTTTAAAATTATTTTTCGGATATTTTAACGTACGTTGTGTAAAGACTCAATCTCACGACCATTTTCATCATTGTACAACCAAAAGGCTAGGAGGCTCAAAACGACGCCTAAAGGTAATAAAATTAAGTAATTTCTTTGGGGACAATTGGCGTGGAAGGTGGGACCGATTAGCCGAATACTTTCGATCCTAAAGTAAAATGCTTGTTTTTTCTCATAGAGCATAATGGTAGATCGGTTGGTCGTAAGCCGACGGCAGTAATCGTTCTTTTTTTCAAAACAATCCAGCATTTACAAGGTAACCACCGTCCGCGTAGATGTATTATTAAATGTGTAAATGAATATTTCTGTGCAAACGGTGTCGCGTGAACACGTATGCTCAAGATAGGTTTAATAGCAAAACAAGCGCGGAGCAAAGCCCGCGAGTTGTGTAATGAAATTGCGTTAACCTTACCGGTTTCAACTTGACAAAAGGCTTTTTCTAATTCTTCAGAAAGCGAATAGTAGCGTCAACATTACCTCTATGTGTGGCTCCTTTCATAAGGTCTCATTTTGTTCATTGTTAAAAGATCCTCCTTAGAAATTACCCAAAGCAGTCGTTAACCCGGTTTAACTCGTTGCTCCTTCTAGACTTTTCAAAATTTTGTCTTAGAGGTATGATACTTTCTATCTTCTGCTCCACTCGTCTTCGGACTTCATCATTCGCTTAAGGATGTTTTTGGTGTGCAGTTGTCGTGATTCCACGTGTAAAGCATATTTTCGGGCAGCCTCCTACGCTAGATATTTTCGATGGTGCGCACCACATCATCTCCATCTTCTAAGCTGCATAGCACACAGCTGTTCACAGAGTTTTTCATTTTCCGAACCGCGTATCTTTAAAATTACCTATGTTCAGAGAAAGTCTGGGCGAGGTAATAGGACATCTTCCAAAAGGGTCTATCATACTGCTTTGCATAGTCTTGATTAGCCTTTTAATTTTTTCAGCTCGTATGTTACTCCATGATCGGATCCTTCAATTGGGCTGATTCGGTCCGTACTGTATTTGTTTAGAGTAGATTTTCGTGCAGAAGTAACATCTTATGCTTCATCCAGCGCTGACCGCACCCGTTTATCTGCTAAGAGATAGTATCGTTCTTACAATTATTTGCGGAGCTTTTATCGAAATGGTTTCGTAAGCCCTAGTCATCCAGATGACGGTTGCTTTTTGGGCCGACGACAAGGCCTTTTTTTACGTTCAGAACTCTGTCCGTCTATACAGGACAGGCATAAAGCGGTGTATGTTTTATTATTGCAGCCAATGTTCTTCCAGTACATTTCTCGACGCTTCGAGCTTTTGCAAGTTTGATGGCTGCTTCCGCGTGTTCAACATGCGCCAACCCAGTGAGTCGTGGATCGATAATAACCGCCAAGTATTGTCCTTCTTTCTTTGGGGAAATTCACACGTTTCCCAGCGTGAGAAGGAGGCTACCGCTCAGCTTCTCATCTTGAAAGTGTTCTTGGCATCTAGCAGTGTAAACAGAACGAATTTTCAATATTTACTTATGCGCCGCACTCAGCACCCTTTCAGTCGGCCTGTAGATTTTCCATTTTAAAACCACACGGGAAATTTGACAGCATCTGCTTCTGGCGAGTCTTTTCCCGCGGTGTTCCCACCAAAATATTCGCCATTAAAAGCTGTTGTGTTGAGAAAACACAGTGGTCTCTACGACAAATCACCTGGCTTAGGAATCAAGGTGAGTTTCGCCTTTTTTGAAATTCTAGAAAATTGCTTTTATTTAGAAGCCTGTCTGCTATTTCTCTAAAAAAAAAATCTGGCTATCTTTTGGTTAAGAATTTGATAGCGCCCGAAGCACCACGTTAAGTCCTAGTGCCTTCTCCGATGGTAGCCCTAACCTTGCTTCCTTCACTTATTCTATCGTTACCTCCAGAATGTCTTGGTCATCGATTTATATACCGTCCTTTTCTTTCGAAGCTTGCGTTGAAAAAGAGGAATACGACCATTTCTTTTATGGCATCAGGCAACAATCTGGGAAGACATCTCTGCGGCGTATTTACGACGACGCGGTACGAAAGCCCTCAATTGTCGGTTTGTTCTGCATTTTCTAGTTCCATCCGGTTGCTTGTTTCTTTTACTGCGGTTGTTAAGCTTCCTTACGTGTATTCTTGCCACTTTAGGCTCTTCTTGCTTTTGTCATATTTCCTTTTCCTCCTTTGATCCGTCAACTCTTCCCCAGGAAGTATCTCGTTCCTCCATGCCTAGATCTCTCGGCTCAGTCTGTGTACGTGCCTCTATGTGGATATGCTTTGCCTTGCTCGCAGTTCTTCGATGCTCTCGTAGGCTTGACTAGAGCCTTTGTTAAAGCCTTGCTCACGTTTTAGTAAATTTAGCTTCCTCATTTGCCACCTGGTTCCCTTCTGAGGCGGTGAGTTTGTTTTTACGTTGTACATCTACTTCAATTTATTCTTTTTTCGTTCACTTTACAATTGCTCAGAGAGGCAAGAGGCTCGTTCTTTGCGGTGCTAAGTTCAACGAACATCCTGTACTGGCGACGAGCTCAAAGAATCTACTCTTGAGAAAGTGGTTGTGGCCTCGCCATTGATCATTGCCAGATCATATTCTATTATATCGCGCAGGAGGATTTGGCCCCTTGCAGTTGTGCTTGCGCCCACCGTACTACCCCGTAAGAATCTAAATGATCTACTCCTTAAAAATACCTCAAGTGGTCGTTAGGCCAAATCTTTGCATTCATAGCCTCTTTTTGTTTCGCCAATATACGATGTCGGGTTGTGCAAGATAAAAGCGCGTTTGCCTACAATGGGCGCGTAAGTTCGGTTTTTTGTAATCAAAGAACTTACGCTGCACAGCATAAAAGCGAAACGTATATTTGCCTATGCTAACGGATTTGAGCATGGCGTAAGTTCGTAAAATTTTTCATGACGTATTATGCTATTAGAAAATTGGAGGCGCAGATAGTAACGAGCTTCCTAAGGCATAAAATCCATGAACGGTATTAGGGCGCTACGAAGAACGTAATGATGATTTCCGGCATATATGTCCAAGCAGACGGTGCTTTAATTAATCAACGGGGCCACAGAAAGTGATGATTTTCGAAATCAGCTTAACTTTTCAAAGCAGAAATGTCTAGGTGTAAACTGGCGTATTTATCCAGTCTGATCCAAAAAAATAAGCGCTTATTTTTTTAATTTAGAAAAAAGAAACACTTTTTGAAATGGGTCTTCTGAGGATATGAAATCGCCCAAAACCAATCCTTTAGCAATAAACAATAATGTCTGTGGCTCTGTTACGTTCAGTGTACCAACTGGCAGACACGAGCAACGCACGCTACTTTTTACTTCTACATCAAAAACATAATGAAGCAGAGCAACGACATTGCGGTAATGCGAAGTCTGCTGACAACGACGCATTTAGGCCCCCGACAGGTGCGGGGTTAGGCTGTATTTGTTTCATTTCACAATAATGCTTTCCATTGTGTCACCTGGATTGAAAACAATCAGTCGCAGGATCGATAGGATCAGTTGCTATGATCAATCAGTGTGAAATCAGTTAGATTCAACGCCCAACGCACTGGCTACTCCTGAATGTGCGATGGTTTTACAACACAAGAAACAATATCTGCAAGAGTAAATAATTCATAATAGATACGATATCAGTATATAGAATGGTCTGAATGGAAACATTTAGCTATTAAAGAAGGCATGAATGTATTTGAGGGCAACTATTTTCCGAATCAGGTTAGAGATGACGCTGACTCAAAGACATACTATTGCACACTTGGTTGAGAGTCGAAGCACCATTTAAATACACAAATGCCGGCGAATCCTTTATGATGATATTTCGATAGGCCAAAATTGGAGTCATTACGAATGCCCCCTTATTATCGGAGAATAAAAGGAACATTATAGTGCTAAGAAGTAGATTCAGTGGTGAGATGTTTGTTAATTATATCTAAGTAGTAGTACGACGTTGAGCACGCTTATCGTAACGGTCGTGCCTTCGACTAGATTTTTCTGGCATAGTATCTGGCACTTACTCAAGAAATCGATTGTATTAAGTATGGCTTTAAATCGAGATAATCAAATGCTCCACCCCTTTTGTATACGTACAGGTTTAGGCTGGTAACAATCTGCTATGTACTCTGCAATTGAGAGCTGTACGTGTTCATCTAGCACTACTATGCCAAAGCAAACAATATTGGCATTAAATGTCTGCAACAATCGCAGATTACGATCTACAGCAGTCACATAGCCTATGTAATGAAATATCAATCGAATATTAGTAAGAGCAACAACAACGATTAACGCTACGCTATTGGGCTAATGTTAGATAGTGATTCAGCACAACAACCCTCTCTTGGCCCCCCGAATTAAGTTCAATCAGTCGAATGCAACAGAAAATTTGCAACGAAGTGAGAAACTTTTTCGTTTCATGTCACTTGACAAAACCAATTGAATAAAGCTTTGTCAACCAAAAGTTCTAAAAGCGTTTGTTGAGTCTGTACTGCAAATGATATTTCTCAACACAAATGCTGAATATCAACGGTTTATGATAAATGATGCAAGATCAAGCAAAGTTACTTCAGTATTCTTCAGTCTGGGTCTGCTTCTGATTTTAAGCGCAAGAAAATGTAGACTAAACGATGGTCTATCTAAGGTTCGAAGACCAAGACCTTGTCGTTAGACGCAGTGGCGAGTGTACTTCGCCTGGAAGTTTCCACCATTGTTGTTGTTGTTGTTGTTGTTGTTACTACTAAATGAGTGAGAATCCTCCGTTAATCCTCGTCGGCTGATGCGTACCCACTATCTGCCTAGTAGACCACCTATATTGTTGTGTTACTGCGATTGTTTTTCTGTTTGTGTTCATGTTATTGTTCGTCGTTTGATCTGGCTGCTGTTGGAGGCTGCACAAAAACCTCACTTCGTCGGCGAGCCAAAGGCGAGGGAGCAGATTTTCTGTATGACTGCGACTGGAACAGCCAAGCCACACCTGAGGCATGAAGCAACGACAAGCGTACGGCGAGGGGTGCGTTACGTGATATTGCAAAATTATACGTCTTTACCCAATCTTTGTTTGTCTCAAGTATCGAATCGGCTTCAGTGCTGTCGCTTATGGCTGCAGCTTGACTAACTGAATGTCACTGGCCGCTTCAGTTCTGGAAGGAAGTTGCCCTCGCTGTCAATTTTCTCTCGATAACGTTTTCCCTCACCCTGTGTAGTACTTCGACGCAATGCAGTCTGCTGCTTCTTAGTCTACTGCAGGAATCGAAACGCGACAGAGTCTGAAGTTACCCGGCTAGAACACGGTGCTAACACATCTTCCTCTATCAGTATGCTATATTATTCTGGAGCTAGGCCAAGCGTTGACAACTAAATTCGACGAACCTTCTACGAGAGCTGTGTAGCGCAGCTGTATTGCTTAGAAGGTTCAGCGAGTGTATCTGGGCTGATCACCAGAAACGCGCTTAGATAGTGTATCTCAGGAAGCTTTCGTCTGCGAGCCATTGTGTGACTGACGTCTATATGAACGCGATCTAAAAAAAAAATTCGAAAAAAAAATCGTTGCTCATATAGCTGGGAGACACAAAAGCATTTACTTTACTTTACTTCTCAGAAGATCAGTTTGTTAACTTGTTGTTGCTGCGGCAGAAAAAAGAAGGGCCAAGGCTCATTCTAAGCCCCAGGTCAATCGGTCAGAGTCAAGGCTGTCTTAAACGTTACCACCACAGAAAACCCAGCAGGAGCTGTCTGACCCAACAGCAAAGCTAAAGTCACCGGCAGCAAGTGAGGGCGCATTACAGGCAAATGATAAACGCGGAAATCTCGTCTGGTCAAAGCCGTATGCGCACTGATAAAAGTGACAGTGAATTTAGGGCTGGCGAGGGCATCTGTCGTGCAACAAGCAACGTATAGGCATTGAGGGGACGTGATTTCGTAGAAAGTGAATTGCCGTTGCTGTCATTCCTTACCCTTGAGCTTTTTCTGCTGTTCCTTAACATCTCCTACGTCGGACCAAAACGTTATAGACGCATGTCTCAGCTTTGTCGTTCGTTGACGTTCTACCGAAGCGAATAGAAGCACTTGGCGCCTTTTTATTCGAGTTTACCTTCCTGTTACACCTTTCAGCAACCGTTATCGTTTGCTTGCAGCGATTTCCGGTAAACTTCTTTTGTTTCATTCCAACAAAAGATTGGCCACTATCACGAGTATCGAGCTTTAGGTCTTTCTCACATCTAGATACAGTTGAGCACATCGTTTCGAACATACCTTACCTCTGTAGATCTCAGCGGGTATTCGCCGCTGTCGCTTGCTGTTTACCCAACTACAGACTCCACTTCCCCTTCTGCTCATTTGTTCGGACTTCGCCGTTGGGTTTTGTGTGCAAAACTGAGGTAACGGAGCGAACGAAAAAGCCAGCACCGTTTTTGCTGCTCAAACGACCACCAGTCGGGCCTTCTCGCGACAGAGCTTTGCCGCTGAAGAAATAACTCACTTGGTGCACCGTTTACTTCGCTTCTCGTCGTCTAGTCGCGGGACTTGTCGCTCCCTGCTAGCAACGGCAACAGCAGCTGTAACAGTAGACTCCTCTAGCGAAAACTGCTCCGACGTTGTTTCCGATTCGGGTCCAGCAAACGCAACGCTGACTGCGCTGCGTGTTGGGTTTTTTTTAGCGTTTCTAGCGTTTTCGGGTCCCCAGGTCACTCTTGTCAGTAGTTTTCGCCTTCTTCGCAGTGGTGGCGCTGCTGCAAAAATACTTCTGCAGCAGCTACTTCTGCCTGCGTTCCTGTAGAGTTTTGGCATCGGCTGCAGTGGCGGCAGCGGCGGTGACTGCTACAACCATCTTTTCTGCTGCTGCTGCTGCTGCTGCTGCTGCATGCACTGCCGTGGTAACGGAACAGCAGGAGTTCTAGCTGCAGGACATTACTACAGGGCAACTACAGCATCTGTTTGGCAGGGACTTGCGTCTAGCGGTTGCTCAACGGCAGCAACAATCGAATTTGAACGGCACACTAAAACCATACGGAAACCGTGCTGGTTTATTACCGATGTGTGAAGATCTACGCGACGGTGTACGTTTGTGAGACAATTGCAAGTTGGGCGACAACGAACATATCTGTTTCGTAAACTTGATATTTTCTAGCATACATATCTTTGAGGTTTGATATTTGGATCTTGTCAGGACTTGACAGGAAACCTCAGTATGGATGATATGCAGCTGATTGGCTTTCCGGAAGGCCGTTACGTGTTCGAACGGGATCCCCGCGTAAGTGAATGGGTATCCGCTCAGCCATGGACCCTTATATCAATTGTTGCCTCCTATCTTTATATGGTCTACATATGGGGGCCTAAGTTCATGAGGGACCGTAAGCCGTACGAGCTCACCACACTTACGCGCCTTTATAACATATTTCAGGTAAGTGCAGTAACAAACAATAAACGCAAAAAAATTACATATCTAGGTAAAAAAAAATCAAAGCTTTAGGTGTTTTTTTCAATTTTTGTGCACAACAACCTAATGAATCACTTTACATATTGTATAACCAGCTGTCCCATTGTTGTGTAGAAATGACTATTATTAATGCGTGTAGTCTTGCGATCCGTACTTCGTCATAGATGAAAACCACAATTGTGTAAAACTCAATTACTCTAAAAACATTACTTTGGTGCATCTTTGACGTTTGTCAGAAACACGATTTGCAGCAACACAGTTGTCACACACCACCGTAGAAGTCTGTTGTCAAGCTCTAGTCGAGCAATGTCTGCAACTTCACGCCTTTCATTCGAGTATTGATAAGTTGATAAATTAAAAAAAATTTCACAGTTTTCTACGTGCATGCAACGCGGCTTTTTTATGTTTACAGTGTCAAACAATGTTGGTATTGAGGTGCAAACATAGGCAGTGGCTTCGTCTCTATTTAAGTATAAATAAATTTGTCACGCATCGCATACCGTAACCCGTTTCTGGCACGAGGTGGAACTATGAAAAGTGTGTGATGGCTGTAAATGCGTTGGTCAATAGAAGAATCTGGGTTTTTTTTTTTCACTAGAACAGCTGGGAGTGTACAGCATGTTCAGTACCGTCCTTGTGTTATACATACTTAACCGTACTTAACCGTGGAAGTTTACCGTGTATCAAAAAAACAGCAATTATTGATGTTAATATTCAAGATTCACAAAAAATTGAAGGGTTTCACTGAAGTTGTTATATAACTGTGTGAGAATACCGCTGATGCGCTGCTCGTTACTTTCTGTAGTCAAGATGTATAACCGACACATGCCTGCTAAGCTTGTAATAGCTACACTTCTCAATAGCTTATAAACGATATTGTGGAACATCATCGTTGTTCCTGTTTCGTTCCACAAAAGAGTTCTAACTATTGATTGAGCTATAGCGGTTAGTACCATTATGGATTCATTATAAGCTTTCCTCGAAAACTTCTAGTTTCAAAATAGTTGTAATATGAAAATACCGTAAAATATACCTATTGACCAGGCTTCTACAGAGAGATACGACGCTTGCAAGAACCCCTGGAACCTCTCTTAAACTAAACTGATATAGGTAAAAATATTGCTAGAAGTATTGTCATATTGGTTTGCGCATCATTTCGATACGGAGCGACAAGTTGTTTTAACGCGGTCCTTTGTTTGCTCCCCAATAGGTGGCTGTACATTACAACGTTGCATTGTAGTGGAATTTTGATTAATGTACCAGCTATGGTAAAATGTGCGTTCGTCCCTCATCGATCCAGAATCCCCATCCTCAGTACATTGAATGCTATGTTAAGCTGTAAAAAGCCTTAGAGTAAAGGTCTACGACAGGGATTTAGTTATCACCTAACGTACGTAGTAGAAACGAATTTTAAGTTGAGTTTTATTTTGTTAAGCAATCAGCTGGAACAATGAGCCACTTCGTTTTCTAACTTAATATCTAAGGGGCAGGCCTCAATAGCACAATATGAGGTGCATAGATGAGGACCTTTGGCCCTCCATGGTTGAGCTGAACAATTTGTCTACAAGGAGAATTGAGCGATAGTTCCATGGCATAAAAAGCTCATTCAATAAATTGGTAAATTGATAATAATTGTTGCTATCTATCGTCGTCGAATTGACCGTTATAAACACGATATGTAGACTGTTATCGAAGTGGTAACTATGAAATTTGCGTATAATCATGCTAGTCATTCATTTTCTATGATGTACTTTATTCTCCATTTCTATTTAGGGAATTGATGTAGGTTAGGTTTGTGTATCGTGTTTTTTTCACTACCTTTCCTTGAGCAGAGCAAAGCTTTCATATAGTAGTGAAGCGAAAATTCAGGCCGACGGAGTAGCCTTTTATGAATTTCTATTCGAACAAGCACGTCCTAACCGAAAGACAGAATCTCACAGGATGGTTAGTTCTAGTAGGACTGATTTCCGCTCGTTGAGGAGGCTTGCTTAGCCGGCGAGGTTGGCCTATGTAGGAGACTTATATAGCGGAGTCGAAATTTGCTGAGCGGAAACTTCAGATCGCCCATACGGGCTCATCTTGTAAGAGTGTAAGGATTAGGAGAAAAGCTATATGGGTCATTAAAGATTTTACACGAACTAAATCAGCCTGTAGAGATGGCTAAAAGGACCTTGCAAAGAATGACCTGTAAATTAAACCACAGGCAATGAATTCTTTTTTGATGACTGAAGCATCAAGCTCGCTAGGCCGAGAATCATGCTTCGCATATCTTAAGATTTATCGCCGAATTTGAAGTAGCCCATATGCTGGTATAGGTATTGTATTGTTACATTATTTAGAAGCAGAAAATTGTAACAATGCGTATACCGTTGTTTACAAGGGATTTGATCGAACAAAAACTGTTGTTTACGCCGACCGGTACCGTGGTATCTGTGATTGTGGTATAAAGAGTTATTTGACATTTGATTAATAATATATGATTATGAATATCCGGGGCGTAGTGCGTAGAGGGACGATATTGGAGAGCCTTAACAACGTACTACAACCACATGACCGTTAGAATTTGCTTTGAAAGCAACAAGGATGATACAGTAGCATGACGTATATACAGTTGTGTCTATCACATTTGTGTGCGCAATGCGAGGAATAGGGCTGTCAGGCATGGTAGTCCGTCCAGCTGCCTGTCAAGTAAATAATTTATACCGTTTCTGTTTCGACATCCACTGGCTCATGTAGCAAGCGTGGAAGGGACACTTTATAATTTAAAGGCTTTAGGCCAGTGCCGCTATTATGCGCTTGCCTGGTATAATTTTCTATTAACTGTATCTGTGTAAAGAATTGGAAGGTGCCTGAAGCATGTGTAACCTTGGTGTACTGACCAATCCACTTCCATTTCCTATCAGAATATTGTGGCGTCTTCATCGACCGAAAAACACATTCACACTTTGTGGATACCACAGAATTGACCTAGAGTATCCAAGTCGCTCTGACTCGTCTAATTGAGCTGACAGTATACTGTTGCCATTGAGCGTTCCGGTGCTCAAACAATCTTATATGACGTCTAAGTTAATTTGAAAAGCTTTGAAAATTTACAAGAGTTAGAACTAGTTAAGTCTTTAAAGGTAATAGAAAGATTCGCCACTGTCATGTTTATTTACGTAATTGAGATATACTAGGAAATTTATGAGCGATTCGTTGGTTGTTCTCTCAAACAAATGCCATATTTGAAAGCGTGGTTCACTAGCAGTATAAGCTGTTGTGTTTCTCACTCTGGTAATGTCAACCTCGCTACCGTATCGACTTCCCTACTCGATGTGAGGCTCACATATTAAGCAGGCTATCGTAATGTGTGTTTCAATAGGCTTTTAAATTAGCCTATATTGTTAAGTAAGTTATTTCGGAGTAAGGTTCGGGCATAATTTTTGGATGGCGTTAAATTCCCAAATCGTAATATATTTATGCTAACGCTTTTCACGCTGATCATAATTTTAATCAGTTTTGATAACCGTGCAAAATCTGTGCATTACAGCTATTTTTCTTCTTGATTGACCCAGACTAAAGTGGCCGTAAGTTAACTGATTGACGGTACTTTATGTTAATCGAATGAATAGGGTTATAGATGGGGCAACATTGGGTTGCTCTCCTTAATTTCTCACATTTGCTCAATGCTCTGAAAATGTTTGTCTGCGTCTTTTGTGTGTGTATGTGTAGGCCGGAGTAACACCACCTATGCACAGTTCCCTATACGCGTATACTTGTAAAACGCATGCTTCTAGCATAGCTTTGACGAAAATAAGGAAAGTACGATAGTAGCTGGTCTGACTAGTCAGTATCATGTGTTATAGACCTCGCAGTATCTGCTTGATATAAAAAACTGTTCGATCCGGAACAGATGATGCAAAATGGCAAATTTGAATTTTAACAGTCACCTAGGAGGAAAAATTAGCCAGACAGATTAAGCGGAAACAATAATTGTCATACAAACTAAGAAAGCGACATCATTATAAGACATCTCCGAAGTAAACGCCAAGGTGGGAACGCGAATTATATGGGACAGTCGTCTTCTACATGAATTACATTATGTACATATGATCACATGAAGATATATCGTGACGCATATCGTAATGATCTGCGAGTACCACTCCTAAACAAAATGATGCTCTCTTACGACAGATTGAACGAGGGCAACGCATTGAAAACGGAACATCAAATCCTACGGATATATTAAATCCTATAGAAAATTAAACACAACAAAACAACGTTAATTTTTGACTAAACTTCTATAAAGGAAGCTGACACGGTGTCGAAACAATGGAGATAGTCTACTCTTCCGTAATTGAAGTTAATCTTTTGTTCTCTAATGAGAAATATATGGCCATGCATTTTTGCTGCAGGTGGTGGCCAGCTTAGGCTTTGCCATAAGGATTTGGACTCTCTTCTATGTCACAATGGGAAATTCACTTTTGTGTACACCTCCGGATCGTCGAACAGATCCGCTTGCTAAGAAGTTCATGTTCACAGTCTACTACTACTGGTAAGTAATCTACTAGTGAAATAGGACAATAGACATCTAGTTAAAATCACGTAGAACAAAGCAAAATGTTTAGTATATTAGGTTGCAAAAAAGCGTTAGAAAACACTTCTTCCAGTAAGTTACTATGCCCACTGTCATTCTTTATGAGTTCTCATATTTTGGCCAGGTAATGTATACTGTCTCGCTAGAAGCTAGAAGGGCTTGTCTTGAATCGCTGAGTTGTTGATCCGTGCCCAAGAGCGGGCTACAAAGGTAACTGTCCAAGGTAGAAATCCGTTGACGTGCAACAAAACGGGGTGCAACAAAAACTCATTCACAATTCAGGAGAGCAGCTTTAATGATGTGTGCTACGTGTGGCCATGCAGTGTCATACGGCAGGATAACCTGACCACGTCTCTCGGGTTTTTTTTCTTGAATAGCCAGGTCGACCGGATGCAACTGGGCCAAACAAAGGAATCGATCACTCATTTGATTCAGTCATTGCATCATGCATTCCGATCAAACGGACAGTTCACACTTCTCATTACGGGTGACAATGCTCTGCAACTATCGATTACTACGCCTACTGTTACGTGATGCATGCGAGTGAGATCTTGGGATGCAAAGTTAAGCCACAATTCCACATTGGATTCAGAGAGTTGATGATGCGCCCAAGCTCTAAATTTCTGTCTAAATATAAGAGACCTGAAGCAATTAACGGCTGCCGCCGATCTTTGCAGTCAACTGCCCAGTTGTTTGTCGGTCGTCGTATAGAATAATATGTAGTGTCTTGTAGAACCGCTTCAGATGGTTGTCAGCAGACTCAGGAGGTCAGCCAAAGCGGGGGCACCTGTGAAGTACAAGATACCGTTATCAAACTTGGCAAATTACTCCTAAGTAGTCTGTCTAGCGATAGCGCTGTAATGTAAACAAAGCAAATGCACCGGGTTGTTTTGACTCCGCGAAAATGTATAGTATCGAAAGTTTCGAGAGTGCAATTTTTTCTACCTGGAACATACGTCTTTTTTTTGTGAATTGAGATTGTACTTACAACGCACCATTGTGACAGTACACCGATAGGGCAAGAACGTTTTAAAGCGGTATATAGAGTGAACAAACGAGAGGAGGTAGAAAAAAGAAGTTTTCGAAAAGAACCCCAGAAACTTACTGCCCTTCGTAACGGATACTGAAAGTAGCACAATGATCCTGTAGAGAAGGACTCTAGCCGGTTTTGGCTTTGGTTCTAACGTACTTTTTAATTTTCTTACTACATATATTGTAAAATTTGAATTTCTGAGAGCAGACGTATAGCTCTTCCTGTAAAATATATCTAAGGCTAAATTTATACATATCTGTTAGCAGATACATTAATGTTTGACCACTAGCTGATCTTGTTCCGTTTCGCACCTGTTCAATATGTATGCCGCTGCCCATTCGATTCGCCACCTGTTGCACTCAGCTGAAAGAAAAAAACCACAAAGTAAATTAACGCTGAGCAGATTTTTAATATCTTCGTAGTGGCGTCTGATTGGCATACATGCCGTTACGCTTAGATGCGATGCAGATATCCTTCGATAACTGTGCAAAACAAGTTCACTGCTACCTGTTTTATCATGTCGTTAATTTTAGCTTCCCTAATAATGAATTACTTATATTATTCGTATTTATATCGTTATTTTTTCGAGAACTTACATAATTTCAAGCATATTCATCTTCTTATAACTTTTGCCGCTTAGCTAGCTTTGGATATAACAATCAATTATCTTCTAATGTAATGCTTGCTTGAGCACTCCATTTCAGTCTCGGTACACTTGCTTATGTATACATGCGCAGGGCCAAAGGTTACATGGTCTAACAGAAGGAGGATTAACCAAGTCAGACATAATATATAAAAGTTGAGCGAAATGCTGTTGCTATCATGTATCTTAGAGTTAGGGGATACCACGTTTCTGCTTACTTTCGCCCAAAGTAACCTATTTACAGGCGAGGTTAACGTTGAAACGCCATAAGGGTCTCATGACAAAGTTTGAAATAGGCGGTCTGCTGGCACGGTAAAGAAAACTGTCACTAGATACATAGGCATGATGAAGTTCCTAAACATCTCAGTCCATGCTATTTTTGTTTTCTCCTTTCAGGTGGCTACGAGTCATTGACTTCGCTGACACCCTGTTCTTCGTCTTGCGTAAACGCCAACGCCAAATCACGTTCTTGCACGTGTTCCACCACGTTGTCGTTGTAGCAGCTGCTTGGGGATCCGCTTATTTCGGTCTAACCAATCTTCTGATATTCACGCTCTGTCTCAACTCGGTCGTTCACTCCGTGATGTACTCGTACTATTTCTTATCGACCCTTGGCCCGGCAGTCCAGCCATATCTTTGGTGGAAACGTCATTTGACCAAACTACAGATTCTGCAATTTTTCATTATGATGGCTCATTTGTCAATTCCCATCTGGAAAAGCTGTGGTTATCCACCCGCCATTGTCTACGGATGGATGGGAGCGGTTGGAGCCATTCTCTTACTTTTCGTCAACTTTTACATCCAAAGTTACAGAATTCAACGAAAGCAAGCGAAGGACGTGCAGAAGGCTGGTAAGTTGGCCAATGGACTAATGGCGGCGAATGGCGACGCTGCGCTCCAGCAGCACGAAAAGCCCCACTAACCGGATCTCGTGGTGAGTCAAGTCGATAAGGGCTCCGAAATGTCCGCCACCTCTTTAAAAATGCTACACTGAAATGGCGTCTGATCGCATAAGATCCAAAAATGTATACCATGTAAATCCCTAGCTACAAGGTGGGGGTATTAAACTGTACTACAAATTTTGTCGAAGCTTAGCAGAGTTAAACAGAAAAACTTCGTTAACTACGACCGCCGGGTCATACAATGCTGCGTTGTTACATCAACAAAATTAAGATACGTTATTAAACACAGCTTGATGACTGTTTAATTTAGTGGAAGCTGAAATTGTTGAATTTTAAAAACGTTATATTATCTTCGTTCAAGCGCTATTGACCGAGTTTTTTTGATGCGGTGATACAACTAGGATCGACCATACATCGTTAGCACATATAGAAATTGCACGATGTCTACACAGTTGAAACGATGACGGATCGGTTCACGAACGTTCGCATGTCTTTGGTCCAAAGTAAAAAAATATTTGGCCGCTTAGAAAAGGGTATATGCCATCAAAACGATTCTTTAATTTGAAGTGCTCAACACTATAGTAAAGGTACAGTGAAACACGTAACAGGCAAAAACAAATTTCCTACGCAATTCAACCGCCTTCTTCTATTACCTCTCTAGAATTGAGCATTTTGACTTTGTACGGAAAAATTCATGTAGCTAGGCTAGGAGAGCTTTGCGGCTAGCGAACTTTAGCAATAGTGTATAGTAAGGGTCGCATTCGCGCTCTCAGTGACACTCGTCTAAAGGTAACAAGTGATTGTGCTTGGCGGATAACCATTTCCTCACTGTATATGTACAAAGCATTATATTCTGCATGTCATACAGAGTATAGAAAACAGGATGATAAGTCTATACTGGCCGACCGTCACTCAGTACTCGTTGTACTATGTAGCACCGTCCCTCGAGGTCATTGTGAGGCCGTGCTTGATAACAGCTTCTGTTTTGTCAAAAGTGTGTTCAGGCTTATTACAGGGTGAAATGACCCTTCACCTGTGAATTGCTCGCTACAACGTCCTCTGTAGGTTGAATTAATGTTGTAAATGATTTCGGGAACGTTTTCTATTCGAGTTCTAAAGGAAGATGCTCCTCAAATAATTTCATCAGGGTACTCAGCACTGAGTATTTAGCTGCCCGTGTTTTAAGCAGGTTAAATTCTTTACGTTCATCTGCAGTGACATTTGGTGGCAGATGAGGGCTGATACTTCGTCCTGGAACGGTATAAGCAAAAGGTAATAAAAGAAGCTAACTTGTTCACACTGATAGTAGTGCATATTTTGATCGGCGATCATGAAATATTGTACATATATATATATATATATATATATATATATGTATGTATACATATATATATTAGTGCCGTACATCTATATAAGAAAATAAAGTTCACACGATTTAGCGGTCGTGGCGTAGATCTATCTCGTGTTTTTTTGGCCTAATAAAAGATATTTTCGAACGTAAATGGCGCCGCAGTCAGCGTAGCGCGGGCGCGTACGCGTTTTTTGCTGTGCGTTTCAGTTGCTTAATAACGAAAAGATTATAAAACTAGTTTATGTGAGACCATAAGCTGATAAGTGAAGTAGAACGCGGACGTACTCATCTTTGAGTAGTGAAACAGCTGAGTGGATATAGGTCGAGTGTTCTGGTGATTCTGGCATGTTAACTCTAAAATACTCCTTGTTTGATTATAGTATTTCTTTCGCGAAGATAAATTTTGATGGGAGGCGGTTAATGCAGCTATACACACATCGTTTCTGGAGTCCGCTGCATGTAGGGCAAGATCACATTTGAGCTTTTAAGCTGCTTGTAGAAATGAACTGATGAAACGATCAGTAGAAGGCAAACAGCCTGTTGTGACCAGGATCATCGAACCGCATTAAATGTTCGTCGTTTAAACAGGCTATAATTAAGTGGTGCCAGCTTTTACGTCTGTCTTGTTCTACTCGCTGAAGCCTCGGAAGATGTCCCCACTTAACCAACAGGTGATATGCAGTAAGGACTATGCAATGCATTTTTGTTGTATTTCGTTTAATCCTACCTTGCTGATATCAGTGCTGCATCGACTATTCCTGCAATATAAACTACTTTTTATAGGTTTGGTCTCAGTGCTCTCCGAGGACCTTAAGATTTCTCTAATTATTTAGCAATGTCGCCTAAAAAAAGTTGCATTTGCGCCCGTAACATCTCCAATCATAAAACGTCACTAGCTAAATACAAGAGAGAAATCAAATCTCTTTTTTTTTCTAAATTCTTATTTATCTTTATATATTTATTATCCGGTTCCGTGGGCTAAACTTCGTTTATTCGATAAAAAAACTTGCAGGCCGACTATGGGTTGGCGAACAATTTTTTCAATTTTAGCAAATTGTTTGGGTAGGTCTTGTGATCTTTTGCGCAAGGAACACCCGAAGTGGAATCGATAGGCTTAATTATAAGTGGCGCGCTTTCATAGGTGCTGATGTGGTACCTAGTTTAAGTTTAGCCACAAACGTCGGTCGCGAAATTTAGTATCACGTAGGCACTGGGTCTCGATCTGGTGATTATCTGAAATTAATGAACAAAATCAATGTGTCTATTAACACAGCTACGTATACTTAGGCTGATACCCAATGGTGGCTTGTACTCTACATAAGGATGAATAGCGTGCCGGAATCGATGTAGATTTTGCCTGCAGCGTTTTCCGTAACATGTGAATGGTAACACACTATTATGACGATAATTAACTAACGCAACTTCACTTACTATCGTGTATAGCAGAGCCCTTGGCTAATTAAGTCTCTTTCACGTGTAATACTTACGCAACTTGATATTAAAAAGTTGTTAGATGTCCCCAATTGGATTTCTTTCAATGATAAAATATAGCTAATTAGTGCAGAAAAAAAAAACAGCGGGTGCAGTAGAGGTCTTGTGTAAACGAGAGGTGGTAAGCCGTTGTGGTACGTATACAGGGCTTGAACTGCATACACTTCGATGGAATTGTCAAACTGGAACGGCCAAGAGGGTATAATCACACTTTTCGCAGTGACCTGACAAGAACATTTTAAAAAGAGAAACCAGCGCGAGTATGAGCTTATTCCATGTTTGAGTAACAATAATCCAGAATGCGTTATGTTATTTGCGATCTTTTTTGGCCAGGGAAAACCTAACTCAGCTCAGTAATGCTATCATCGTCGGGAATGTAGCAACACGTTGGCATTGCTAAACAAACAAAAAAACACCCTATAGATCATAGATTATAATAACAAGAGCATAAGCTCAGCCCGTGCAGGGTTCGTATATCGTACTAGGGGCACATTTGCATTCAAAAAGTATATATGCTCCGGGTTCTGTAATCCATTATTCGGTCTACGGCGGACTAGGCTTACAAGGTTAACAGTTAGTAGTGATGATGATTGATGTTACTTATATTTGTACTTACGATGTTCGTAGATGTTCACCGTAGTTGTAACGTCGTTTGTATATATAATAGGGGGATTCCTTAATGGGAGAACTGAGTGAAAAATTCTGCTTTTTAGGATACTAAAAGTCATGTGTCATAGTAAGTGTGCAGTGCTGCAAATATCATTTAGACAAATACAAAAACACTGAGTACTTAGAGGTGCCTTGTATGTGCTATTGAAAAGAGATTTATGTAAGTTTCAATACTTACGGATCAAGCAACACGCGCTTCTGCTCTACCCTGTGTATTATATTATAATATTAATAATTATACACTATATTCTAATGGTTTCATAACGTTCGAAAGTTTAAACTTTGACGTATTTCAGAGCTGCAATTCGGCGACGGCTATTTTCGACTTAGTTCTTTCAGTGTTCGGCTTATGACTACTAGGTAAGCTTCTTTTCTCTCTTCACTTCGATCGTTCTTCGATAAGGCATTGCTTTGGTGCGCTAAAAGTAGTTACACCGAGCGCCTCATTAACTACCGAGACATTTTACCACGGCGGTTTATATGGCTAAATTTGTGCTTGGGGAAGCTAGGGGTCGGTGGTTCACTGTCCGGCAATGACGATCAAGATCGTTCCATGTCATGCATTATCAATGAGAAAGGGATTCAGGATCATTCCAGGGTTGTCTGAGTATTGCCCAGAACGAACTACCCATTGCCACGAAGGACTCGTACCAAACAGAGAACCTAAAATTTCAAAAAAGAAACGTTACTTTAGCCTACAGCTAGTTAAAAAAAGAATTGAAACTTCGTCTGAATAGATGGCACTAATTTAGACATGGAAATATTTATTTAAATACATTTACACAAAAGAACTGCTGTACGCGAATAGATTTCACCATTCTATTAACAAGAAAAAAATAGGTCCGAAGCTAGAGCCGTCATCGTTTTATGCCTTGGGTGTCTCACCAACAAGATTGCTATCTACAATAGAAACAGCAACGTGTGGCTATTCCGATTCGAATATAATAGGTACCTTTATCATTATCTTATCAAACATGAGAGGAAAACAAGCGTTTGAATTATTAGGTAAAGTCGTCTGGCGAAAAGTCCTGTGTCAAACGTAGTGTTAAAGATCCCTTAAAGAAATGTTTATTTATAGAAAAGTAATTTTACGGGAACATAATTATCGTCTCGCACCTAAATCTCAACTTTTACTTGCGTGGTAGTCAAGACATTCTGCGTAGTCAGAAGCTTAATAATGCACTTTGCCCTGCATCCTCAAAACAATCCACTCTTGTGCAGCGATAGACAAATTCTGAACCGTTCAACGTGAAGCGCTTCAACTTGTAGTACTGTCATAAGCGGACATTACGGCAACATTACGATTACTTAAGTAAATATAACGCGTTTTGTGATATGAGCTTATTGTTTGTCTGCTTTTTTTCGATAATGTAGCATAAATAAACTGTTCTACAAGTAAAGACATCTTTAATTCAATTTGTCCTTATTTACGTGATAAATCCGTCAACATTAAACGTGACCTCCTCGAACCAAACACGAGTAAAAAAAGTTTAGAACAAATGCAGTCTGGTCGGAAATTCTGATTGTGGCTGATAATTGGAGAGTGGTCAGTCATGTAAATTTTAATATGAATAGCATATCTTTGCTGGTACAAGGCATCGAGCGATAATTTTTACGCGGACGATGACGTCGTTGCAAGAGAGTCAGCTTTCGAAGGCTTGGAACCAAGTTGAATGAATGGCATAAAAGCCATACAAGGAACGATGTCAGGAACACTATACTACTACTATATTACGCCATAAGAAACTTTACATTTAAATGACTGTGGCTAGTTCGATAATGCTTGATAATAAAAAGATGTTGGAGAACAGTAATCCAAGATTCATCTTAAGGTTACTACAAGCGAGGCTGGTACAGATAAGGAAACGTCTCCCAACTTATGGCAATGGTAACGTAAGTGACCGGTTATTAAGTGAACATTTTTTGAATGGTATAATACGTATGTCCGGACCCAAATGTTCGGATGAGGCTAACGGTATCAACTTGTTACCTCGATGCACCCGTTAACTTGTGATGTAATGCTCACACTGTGTAAATTATACTTTTTTCAACTTTAAATACGAACTTAGACGGTAATCAAAAATAACTCTTTCACCGTAGACAGTGCACCAAAATACATATTACATCGCCGTGCATTTTACTGCTCCACTGTAAAAGAAAACCACCAGTTCGCAATACAAAGCCAAAAACACTCAGCAAGAATTCTGTGGTCGAAAAATGGCATACTTTCGCAATGCCTCAAAATGCCGTCTAATGCTAATCTGTCTCTCGTAACCTTGAATAGCAGCAGAGGTAAATACCCATAGTCCGGGGTATTTACCTCTGCCTGCGCTTATCATCACTATCGTATATGAGCTAATTTAACCTTTCCCGTTCATTTCAGAACGGGATCAGTTTATAGGTTGACGCGTAGGCCGAGTTATTTCGCACGACTATTTACCAATGTGTTTAGATGAAAGTGAAGCTTCGGCATATACAGTTGAGGGTTTTACTATTGTACGAAGCAGGTAGAGACAATGCTCGGCTAAACTTACTTGTACCTGTAGCAATCAAATATTCGTGCCTATATATAGCTAGTATTTCAACATCCAAAGAGAGGGCTTATCAATGAAGCTCGAACGTTAGAACGGCGCTGTACTGACGGGGCTTCGTCGCTGTACAGAGAGAATACGTTGCACTGGCATTAGTTTGTACTTCATGAAAACGAGCATCAGCAGTTATTAGCCCTATAGCATTTCTATCGAAGCCAAGCGACAGGAGCTTCTCGTTCGTTGCGTTCCACCCGTGTGGGACGCGTCGGTGCGATCGGATAAATTGATCCAAAGAGATTCGTTTCGCCCTTTGACAGGACCAAATGTACAGGAATGTCTGCCATTTGTTTTCATTCAAGTTTTTCAGTAGCTATTTTCTGGCATCGTCGGGTCGACGCACGTCGTCGCGTCCTGCTTGTACAGAAAAGCGGCCCGCGATGAGGCTCATAAGCCGAATTGCTACTGTTGTTAATGGCGATGTCATTAGTGGCGTTAGGTTCTTTTGTCCAGTTGTTCTATAGTAACCGCTGATTTAACCGAAGCGCTTTTGGGACATTGCTTCCGAAACGAATCACTGACCGCCATGACGTGTTATAGCGTGACGTTAGAAAAGGACTGCAATGATGTCAATTGAAATGACTGTCCTTTAACTTCTTGTTGTACTTTACGTTCGCAGTCATAATTAGATAGTTATGTAACCATTGAATAGACCTGCTAGAGATGCGAAATAGGAAGCGTACATTTATTAGCCGTGCGTATCTGATAAATGTCGCATTTGACTTTGCCTGGCTGTTCGCAGTTTGCTTCTACGTTATCGTCTGTCAAATTTGTCCTTGCTAAAAAAAAAACGTGCACCTTGCTAACGAACACGTGGGCCGAAATTGTGTGAAAAGATAAAGGAAAGAGGAAAACATTGTGACCGTAGGTGAAATTTTTCGCAGAGTCATCCCTAATACCTGTAGTCTGAATTACAATGAACCTCACGGTGGCTTTTACTTCATTGACATAGCGAAAGGAAGTTGATTTTGTCATTTTGCCAAACAAAAAAGACTAATTGATTGACGTGATTTTTTCCACAACTAAAAAAATATATGCAGAATCAATTTTTGAAATTGATTCGCGCCATATTTCCGGAAATATCTTCTGTAATATAGCAGTGATTACTACTGGCTATAATAGAGGCTTTTTCGTAACACATTGCTCCCGCGAAATACGTAGAGCACGCTCCATGAGTACGTAAACTATTTTCACTTTGTTCGAGCTAAATATAATCATAGCTTCAGTCTAGCACGTAATTTTCTTTGCATTATATAAGTTGTATAAATTTGCGGGGGTGTAGTGCTATGCAGTGCTTCGCTTGGGGGAGTAAATTCAGCGTTTCTAAACATCAAATTGTAAATGTCAAAAAGGCAAAATTGTCCACTTTTTGCTTTAGGTTCCTAGTTGGCGGTTGTTAAGCGCTGATTTTTTTATCAATTAATATAATAATAATAACAACAACAACAATTTTACATCGGGCTCCATGATAGATGGATTTCAGTTAACTGCAGAAAATTAAGATAGGTTTGAAGCCAATATAAACATGCTACTTATGCGTTTATCTTTTGGACTAAATAGTCTTGCTGTATTCTATAATAAACAACACTAATTTCTTTCTCTGATACGACCATTGAAAATATTCGTAAACCCCCGACTAATAACTATAATACACACACATATGGGCAAACAAAATAATGATTGTTTTTTAAAAAAACGCGCAAATTGGCATTAACATTTTGAAAGACGCTATACATAACGTCTGGTAGAGGTAAAATAGCTCTAACAAATATCATAGTACAAACATTCCGGTACGTTAAAGCAACACCATTTACATTATGATGAAAAAATCCTTTAAGTAAGCTTAAAGGTAAGTGAGCTAAAAACACGACAGATACCCAAGGTCAGCGTATACGGATGAAATAATAACCATAAACATTTAGCAAATTATACGAAGTACGTAAAACAGCGGAATTGTAAACCGGCTGATTTATAAAAGCAATATATCTGTGGCAGACTCCAATCGGTAATTTGTGAAGCATTGTCAATGTTCATCTTTCAATTATAGATAGTCCTCAAATTGACATTCACTACCCTGGAACCTTGACACTGCCTTAGGCATCCCGCTGAAATAGGAAGCGATG
Source organism: Varroa jacobsoni (assembly GCF_002532875.2). Classification (NCBI taxonomy): domain Eukaryota; kingdom Metazoa; phylum Arthropoda; class Arachnida; order Mesostigmata; family Varroidae; genus Varroa; species Varroa jacobsoni. The sequence continues at coordinate 17,737 of NW_019213875.1, read as the reverse complement.
CTTTTGCCTTTCTACTGAATATCATTCTTCACGTCCGCGCTAGGGACCATGTCAAGGTGCTACGAAGCATTTGTTAACGCTTGCCCAAAACAGCTTGTTTGCTTTCTTAAGTTGACGATGCTGAATTAAAGGCGCATAGGGAACTAGTTTTTCGTCTTCCATCATATCATGTACGGTGACGGAAAACGCTACTGGGGTTGAATTTCCATTTTTCTCTACCTACACTTGCGAGTAGATTGCGAAATATAGTTTCAACATACAACGGTTGTCATTTGTTCCCGACAACTGACCCTAAAATAGCTGTTTTCTATATATATTTCGAGCTTTTTGTCGCCACCGAACCCATGTGCAGATGACGCTCGCCACTCTACACTAGAGGCTGTCGAGAAATTTGAAGGTTTGTCTCGTATATGTGTTTCAGTCAATATAAAATTAGTAATTTAGCCATATTCAACAAAACTGAGCGGATTTGACCAAATAACAATCGATGATGCATTTCATTCCAAAAGAAAATCGCGATAGGTGCCTTAGCGTCATAATACGGTGTCAATATTTAATTTACAATTGCTTTAATGCGAAAACGAATGATTCGGCGCTAGCTATTATATAAATACAGCAGCCTACCTCTATCGAATTTTTTTACGTATATAAATATGTAAAAAATTATCACTAATAAACAAACATCACACTTTCGTAAGCAAAGATTGTTTCATCGTTTACGTTTAATCCGTAAAGCTACCGAAGCCGAAAACAATAGCAGACGGCGCTCTGTGAACGACAATACTTTGCACCTCTACCTGGCATTACCAGCTCTTGAGGCCCTGTAGGTAACACGATAATAATAAGCATAATTACATTATCACACCTTTTACAGGCACACACATGTCCTTAACTTAACTTAGCTCTGATTCGGCGGCGTGCAGCAATATATTGTCTTGTCTAGAATATGGTCATTATTTGCGTACGACGATGAAAATAAGTAGCGTCACGAGACGCAAGCGAGCGACAAAGAACTTATGGAAGGCGTACAACATATCAGGAAAACGGGAGTGTTATCTTCAGATCTAACATTGAAATAGTTAAAGCGTCTTCACCATGAACTGTCGTTTATTGCAGGATGCCAAATTCTAACTAACGATTTGTGTCAACGTCGTTCACTGTTGAGCCTGTATAAATAGACACGTGCCCGAAAGACATTA
>NW_019213875.1:0-16438 GCF_002532875.2 Varroa jacobsoni | reverse complement strand
ATTGAAAAAGCACTCTGCATTGGTCTAGCTAACAGTAGAGCAGTGAAAAGATCATTACCTACAGCGGAACGATTGATGCACTCAAAGACCATATGATAACTTCAAAACGGTAACAGTGGTGGCGAGTCATTATAACTACATTGCTCTCATAGGGAACTCGCCTTCAATGAAACAGCTAAAGCGCTAGATGCAGCGGCTTGCGTCATTCTCCTAAAGCAGTGGATAATGTTTGGTTAGCAAAAAACACCTTACCGCTTCAAACGATCACTACAGCCGGCATTTTGACCATACCATCAGTACTTTGGCGAAGATTGTGCCTCGCAGGGATCTTGCATGCTTACTTGCTTACATACAAACATACATGTTTGGCCACCACATATTGATCTGAGTTGAACAAGTCTGCTACATTGTAACTATTAACTATTAACGGTGGTGTCGCAGATGGATTTTGGCTACATTTCGTCTAAACATAATTGAAAATACGTTTTTAATTGTGTTTACTGTAAAGTTCGCCGGAGTACAACAAACATCCCGGCTTTATTTTTCGATGCAACAAAGAAAACAATTCCGGAGCCTTCGGTAAAGTTTACTTGTTCCTGAATTATATGATCTTTTATTACACGATATAGGCGATTATACACAGATATAAGCGGCATGTCTAGTTTGCAATAGGAAGACATAAACAGCTGCCGGACTCTCCAGCAGTAAATATATCTTTCCTCAATTCATAAATAGCGTAGCTTTTGAATAGACCTTCAAATGGAACCACTGGCTCCGTTTCCAACCTGACGTGCTTATGACTAAACAATAACAAATAACTACTGTATGTTAATTAACGTTAAAATGCTACTCTACGTTAACATGTTGGGCCTATTTCGATCTGTCAGCTGTGGCTATTTCATAACGTACTTTGCCCTATAGAATCTTGCACGTTCTAAGGACATTAAAATTGCAGTCCGAAAGTCACCGCTGTGCAATGACCCGCACATGTCGCCAGCGGGTTAACCCAAAAATTTTCTAGTTAGTCGATTTAATCGCCCACCAAAGTGCCGAATTTTTAATCTATTGTACAGTAGGTTTGTAATCGACTGGATCCGCGTACGCAGCTGTTTGTAAATATGCAAAGTATCAAAAGTTATTACAGCTGATATATCCAATGCATGATAAATTCGATACTGATCATTGTCCTTGAAGAATTCTCGTGTTTTCAACGTGGCTAATGGTCGAAAAAAAAAACACTTCAATTCAATTCAATTCAATTCTCTATAAATTACGTGGATCTGAGATTTCGTGGCGATGCACAAGCTTTATTCTATTCAGAAGTGGACGAAGGTGTACAAGTTGCTTTCCGGTGCGGCTTTTTCCAAACTTGTGCAATAGCACCGCCGCGTCGTATTGGGTTCGAAAAGAATGATTCACTTTGCTACAACCTTTTTTATCTGGGATAATCTCTCGAGTTTCTGTATAACATCATCATCATCATCTTAATTTCGTTATTTTTCGCCGTCTTATCGTTTCCCTTATTACTGCGGCGATTGCCATCTTCTGCTGTTTGAGAAACTCAGAAAACAGAAGTGTGGTGATGTTACATCCAGGACTAGTATGGTACTTTCGGCGGGTTTCAACGGAGACATTAGACGGGCTCCAGCTAACAGTTTTAATCGCTCTAAGGGCCCCCGCTTCGTTGTACTCTCTTGAACTCACAACAAATATTACTAGCTCAGCACGCTAGATCACCGACAGCAATTCTACTATAGAGACACGCCCGTTCTTATGCATACGAACCTCATACAGACTTGACTATAAAGTATGGATGATCGTATAAGAAAACAGTATCTAGAAGCGGTACGTCGATATCTGGTCGAGACGCTGGTACTCAGCTGATATTGCCTGGAATGCTTAGCGCCTAAACATTAATTTAATCAATCATCAATTTTATTTCTTATTGATCGAGCTAGCTGTTTAGTTTATCAACGATTCTTCGGACCTACAATTATGACATCACTTGTACAGACTGTTCTTGAGATGACTTTTCTCTGTTTTCTTTTTTCGTTTGCGCAGTATCTAATCAATTATTCGTGTTACCGAACTATTGTTGTTCTTCTTCTTCGGCCTACTATATTTAACGCACTCGACAGCTAGCTTGTCTCATTTTCGCAGTAAATAATCGCAGCGCAGCTGGCACTGACTCAATAAATCCACCGTGCAGATGAAAGAAAGTGCTGATCTTCAATAGAGTTGTTTGTAATAGTAGCTACTTTTCCCTGCGACAAATAGGCGTTTCTGCGTTCGTGCAGAAGCAACGATACTTTTGTGCAGCATCACGTGCGTGAACGTTTGCCCTTCTAGATTTGATTAACTGACACACATGTTAGCAGGTAGCCATCGATGGGGCATTGATGATAATATAGAAGCAACTTGAGTTTGGCTGGATAAAGTTATACAGAGGAGTATGAAAAAGCATTTTCATTAGAATTTGATAATAGAAATCGCCAACGCTGACTCCAGAATACGCTAAAAATCGATATGGGAGGCTGTGAAAAAAATCAAGGATGAAGCCGTTGTCTGGATAGCTTTCCTAAAAGTATGTGTTCCATGGTAAATATATAACAATACGTTATCGTATAGTACAGAAGTTTCTATTACCGATAAAATTCTCTCGCGGAAGTAACAACCGAATCGTATGTCGATGCCATAGATACACAGTGTCAACCGGGCAGATACATTATTAGGATTTTCTATTAACAAACTATTTATAGGCTCGAGAACTGGAGCGCCATGTAACCACAAAGCTCTCGCTACTTGCGCGAGAGGCGTTTAGGTAACGTAAGAGCAACAAATGCATGGAGCTCAAAGCGAGTGCACACCCCATTGTGGATTTCCGAAGCCAGGACGGACATATACTGCATAACTTGATACTAATTGAAAACCGGCTTTGTTATTCGAAATCGGTACCCTTTGCCTTACCTCTTATTTGTTGGTTTTCTTAATGAGATTTATTTTAGAGGGTTTGCACCGCTGTCCGTCTTGTCGTAAACACGCTTATTTGGTTCGCTTCGTTGCACATTACTCACAATGTTACGCTAAAGCAATTAAATACGTTTCGTTATTTAATCTAGCCTCTAAGGTGGTATAGTAAGATAATTTTCATATGTTAGAATGATACTTTTTCAATTTCGTTAGTTATTAGTAGATTAAACGAATCACAATAATATAATCAGCCGGCTGGCTTTCGCTACTTATTGGCACACTTTTTGGGTTAACTATCCTCTGAATTATCTCATTTCTTGCTATTCGATCCGGCCTCTTGGAGCAGCTCAGAAAATGGACCGGCGACACGGATAGCACACTCGAAATGCTCACACAATGGAGTGCCTAACTTTATCGAGATAATCATACGGACAAATCATCATCCAGTATGGAACAAAGATGAGATTTAGCTAGCTTCAGCCTATCGGGAAAGTCAAGCTTTAGCTTACGTTCACTGTAGCGTGCCTTTATGAGAATCGTGGACGCTCAGCTTTGCCACACCCGCTTACAGCTTAGCGACTGTAGAAGTCATCCAACGAACTAAGTCATATCTTCCAAATACCCCTCGAAGTCTGACAGTTGACCTAGTAAAGTCGTTATTTTGATTTTATTTTTTTGATACATGATATATATATATATATATATATATATATATGTATATATAGTATAAGTGTGAAGACTGGTGACTCTTATTTCTCAACACGTCAGTCACCGGCGTAGCATACCCGTGGCAATATCAGCCTTTATGTTTAGTAATTTCAGGAATCATTAAGTTAAAGCCATTTTTGCTCTAATTTGCATCCAGTGAGCTTGATCATAGGACTTCTAGGCATAGGTACTTGGTCAAAATATGGCGAGAATATATATATATATATATATGTATATGTATACGACGTAAGAGTCGTATTCATACTATCATTAGGTCTAAGTGTAGCAGGAGACGTCATGTACATCGTCGGTGTGAGAGGTTTTCTAAGAACTTTGACTTGACCAATATGTAAAGTATCGGGTGGTACTATTAAGCTGCCAAAAGAAGGTGGAAGGGGATTATATGGATGGGCAGTGGCGGATATATCCGGGTTGGCGCATTATCTACCGTTTATCTATGCAGATAAAATTAGGAGAGTAAAAATAGTTCCTGATATTCTTCAGCATCCACGGTTACGTGATGTTAATGGGAATTGACAGATCCCAATATAATAATTCCCAGATCGTCCCAGAGACCCAGATCGTAATTTCTCAAACCAATGTATCCATTTAAGGTTTATTCATATACGTTTGCGACAGCAGTAAGGACTTGTTTAAAGCAAATGATCGAAAACTTAGGTAACTGAATATTAAGCAGGAGTCAAACTACAGTACGATTCGGGAATGTTTACTACAGTTGGAACACTTGTCTAGCTTCAACAACAATGGAAAGGTATCAAAGAACATATCATTAAAATATACAGCTGCCGCTCGTATGACGTTTACTTTAACGAAATAAAAGCAGTTCCTTTAATAATTGATTAAGGTTTCGTTAACTGGAAAATAGTAAGTTCAGCATAATTTTTGACTCGATAGAGGGTAGGCTTCTATAACAAATAGTCTTCAGTTTTATATGAAGGCCGTAAATCGCTGATGTGTACCTTCGTATCGTTTCGTCGGCCGGCGCTACTGCATGTGTTCGTGTACCATTAAAAAATGAACGAATGAATGAAAATTGACCGTATCATAAATCATTCGCGGCCTAATATTTAGGTCATAGCATAACTGAAAGCAAACTGTTAAAAACATCAATTAGGAAATGCGTTAAACTAGATTGTAGGCACAAAGAGGAAAGCGTATGATTATTGTTCTTTAAAGATTTTGTCTCTTTGGTTGTCATACACTGAAGGAACTCATTTGAGGCTATTGCCTTTCACTCCAAGATAAAAGTTAGGATGCGAATGATAGATTCCACACAACAAATATAACTGAAACCTAATGTAACTTTATTATCGACCAAACTTACACGCTTTCAGATTTGCACCAAAGTGCGACCATGATATATTTATTACATATAGCTTGATATGAGATTTTGCCTCCAAATAGAATTTGATGAAAATAAATGTTGCATTGTTTCTATCAAAGTTCAATGTAGAGTTTTAAAAAACACTGGCCGAGGATGTCTATGAGTACAGGGAGTCTACCAAGTTCACAGACAAATGACTCGAATCGGACGAGCTCAAGGTTCCTCTTTTCTTTGGATAAAACGTCTAACGAATTATTGTACGTTTGACTCAATACGATGTTTGTTTTTGAAGGATATATCCATCAGGATGTAGAAACTATAACACATTTGAAAAAAGAACACTTGTAACTTAGCGGCAATTACTGCATAGCAGCGGTGGACCGTCCAATGTCAACATCGCTACTTTCGATACAAAAAGCTGTTATTCTAGAATGACGCAAATCTGTTGCGTCCGGTAATCTGTTTTTACAGGACACGTTATCCTACTTTGAAACCCCTTTTTACTGCCAGAATGATTTTACGTGGTCGCTGAACTACTGAAGCATTGTCCGGCAGCAGTGAAAATAGTGCAAAATGTTTCCACAAAATGATAAAACGGTTTTAGCAACCTTACAAATACGCAAATAGACACGCATGGCGATAGAAGCACGCCTTCATGCGTCCCATCTAGCTAAGTGACACCTGAGTTTTCCTTTTCTCAATTCGTTGTTGTTCGGGTCGACCGCTGCGTAAAGTAGTGCAAAGTTCATAGAAGCAAAATTTCTGGCACAAACGATAAAATTGTTCTATTTTGTTACTACGTTTGTGTTACAGTCACATTGTTTCTTATAATATCTAGCAAGTAAAGCTACCATAAAATTAGAATACTTAGATGTTCAGCGCTTCTACTTAGGTAATATTGGCGTGTCCCTTGAACAAAAAATGGGAAAACTGCCCTAGTGAAAACAGTAGATTTCTGCTTTACAAAAAATCATATTTTAAAGGTGTTCCATACTCCTAATTTTCACAAAAAGTTGCTTGTGTGTGTGTGTTTAGGCACTGGCTTTACAGTTGTTTCTGTGATATTTTTTTTATCGCTGAGGTACAAGTGACTATTATAAATAAATATGCTATCCTGTAGTCATTTCTGTGTTAATAATTATTATCAACCCATAAACTTCGAAATGTGTGAAACCTTTTTTTGAAAGAATCGGTGATTACTTGGTGATAACAGCAGTTTCGTCACTTGCATCGCGGAACCTTACAGTTAACTAATGTAGAACGCCAACTAAGCAGAAAAAATATTTTGTTTAGACTGTTTTTTTTTGGGACTAGGTGGTCTGTCAATAGCCCTTATGTAAATGATTTTAAAGTCTATGGGAGTGCGTTAAAACTAAATAGTCAAACCAGGCTGCCGCCCGACACCCTAGTGAGCTGTCTACGGGAGACAGAACATAGAGAAGTTAATGCTTAATACTTCAATGCCTCGAAGATATGAATGTTCATTCCGTCAAAGCTACAGAGAGGTAAAATGAAATCTAATCAGCCATTTCGATAATCAGAAACCCGACTGATGCAGAACCCGATAAAACTAGGATTGGGCCTAAATGAAGTGTCTGTCTCTGGCAAATCACTACTACAGCTACAAACACTGCGCCCTTCGTGTTGCTGTTCGTGCAACCTTAGCATGTTTATAAATACCGTGTGCCTCTCAACCTACTACCAGTAATACTAATGGGCTTACGACTACGTCCATGGTTCCAAATGTTGCAGAAGTCATCTCGACTAGATATATTCGCTTATATTCATAATTCCAAACTGTTAATAACGCAGACGAAGTTAGCACTAAAAAAAGGCTTTATGCTGAATGCTAGTGAACCCAGTCAGGCAAACGGAGACCAACAGATATCTTTCAGCACCACTAGGGAAGTATCTCAGGCGCCCCCGAGGTAACCGCTTAAACAAAGGTGAATATCATATCCGCGAGCGATAGCTTTCATGCCTATTAATTAAATTTATCTGAAGGATGTACGTACACAAATATAAATCTACATATATCTCTGTGTTCGAAGACAGCGTGCTATGAAGGGAAAATTTTGCTCCTGTCTCTGGCTTAGGAGTTGTTAGCAGTAAAGAAATCAGGCATGTTTACTGGCTCACTGAATCCCCTGTTTAGCTATGTCCGCAATACGCGTTCTTGTCGCACCGGTGGGTCAAATCATGGGCCCCTGCCGAGAGTAACAAACGTCATAGACCACTAGTATCACAATTCAGGTGTTCAGCATAACTGAAATCTGCGTACGTTGTATTGGAAACCATAAATGTTAATTGGACAGATCAGTCGATCAGCTGATATTAAATAGGTTAGTATAGAATATAGAATTGCTTTTTTGACCTTTATTTAATTGTGCTTTGACTATAATTCATAATGTAAGCTTCGCATCTACTATTCACTAGACGCAAGCGGTCATAATTATTCAAATGAAGACATATTTTGTATAATGGAATTATGTCACTAGAAAAGCATTTTATCTATTAATGATGGCTTTATATGGCTCGATGAAAAGCCTAAAAGTTATTTCTCCGCACTGAGAAATCACTCGACTCAACTTTTATTTATAGTTTACAGCGACGCCGGAACTCCAACTACATCAGCATGGTACATATGAACAAGCTAAAAAAAGGTCTGATCAATTTAACTTGTTTATCAAGTAGGATTGAAAATTGCGTGTCGGGTTCAGTGTTGGCGGCTGAGCTTACTGGTAAAAAGTGGTGCCGAAGTCAGCCTGCTAAAGTTAGCCCCTTTTCGGACGAGCTCTTCCCCATATTGAGCTTGTTCATTCAACCCAACGAGGTTGATCATTCTAATCACTTCATAAGTCGTCCTCTTACACCTTAGCCTCTGCTTCTTTTATTATTAGTTCTAAGTACATTTCTTGTGCACACCCAGATAGCCGTGTCCGTATCGCTGTGCTAAGTCAATATATCATAACACGTTTGGCTACGGTACTATTGGGTTCACTCAAAAAGGTAGACATTTAACTCTCGTCTAGTTGTTCTTGTCCACAAGATCCTTTTACTTTCTGCTTCTGTCATTGCTTGTCTGGAAAATTTCTATTTTGTTAAGCATAATTTATACTAAAGTTTTTGACCGTCAGTCTTTCAGATCTTTTAAAAATCTAGAAAAGCTAAACAGTTCTGCGAGTCTCTGGTGAGCCGGGCTTTATTATTTGTCTTTCCGTGTCTAACCTCTTTTCTGTGGTGACTATATTCACGCGGAACTGTATTCAAGATAATGTTCGTTGAGCTTGAAGTGCTTCGGACTGACCGCTGATCCGAGACTTCTAAGTTGTTTTCTGTACGCAGGGCATGTGGGAAAGCTAGCAGTATACGTGTCTGTGTAATTGTAACATTTCCTCGGGTCTTCACATACCCTCGCAACTTATTTCAAGGCTTTGCGTTTGCGGTACTTGTTCTCATTAATCTGCTCGTTTCAGCAACCATTTGGATGTCATGTCCCGACCCTTGACATTAGAGGCGCAGCAGGAGATAGTACTGAATTACTATGAAGTCGGACACAACAACCATTTTTCAATCGGAATTTATGAAGCGATTAGCCGTGTTTCAAGCGTCTACCGATCGTTATTTACGAGAGTGATGCTATGTCTTTACCGTGGACCAATCAGATCATCTACTCTAAATTTTCCAGTCATTTAAGTCCTCTGCTATATCATCTTTTGTAATTAGGCTCAGGTACTCCACAGACTATAATCTTTCATCATAATAAAAATTTGAATTTAGCATTTTTTGTTAAACCTTGTAACGGTTGGTCGAAAGAAGGCGCGTTTCCATTTGGCTGCACTGTAACAAGTAATCTTATTCTTTCAGTCGTTGTGGGTTAACTAGCCTTAACCTTAGTTTTGTATTCGTTGCCTCATAGCATATTTTTCTGAATGCGTTAATCTTAATATTTTCTTCAGCTGGTTTGACCAGGTTAATTCTAGAGTAAGTTTCTTTACTTTAAAAGAAAAGTCCTGTTTCGTCTTCTCATATTGGCTCTCAGTGTGTTCTCTGCTTAGGCACTAAGGGCTTCCTTATTACATTATTGTTATTGACCAGTATTGTGTTTATTTTATTAACCGGCTTTTAGTGCCTTTTCGATGCATTACGGGCGGCTCAAAAACCGAAGCGAGCATAAAAACAACGCAATTTGCTCAAGAATTATAGACCAATGGTATGTATACTTATGATAAATGTTATGTATAATTGCAAAGTTCATGTCTCGTATCACTGTCATTATTAGTACCGAATAATCGCTTCCTCGATAGAATTTCGTAAATTTAAAAGTGCCCCGCTAGGCTGGAACCGAGGTCTCTATGGTTGAAAGTTTCTCCCGGTAGCCCTACGCGATCCTGCAAGCACAAATAGTTCTGGTGCACTTAAAGGCCCGTCCATTGAATACGCTATAATCGAGGTATATGTATCAGAAGAATAATACAGTCGTTACTCTCAGTATATTACGGCTAAGTAAATACGAAGTATATTGTAAGAACATAGAACGGTTTTTATATTTAATGTATGATAGAGAAATTATGTTTTTAAGTTATCGATTTAACGACAAGCTTTAAACTTAGCGCCCAATAGTGTTTCTGTGGTTCGGATCTTTGGCCTTCAGCAAATCAATGTATGCTTTCCTATTAGCAAACCTTTCAGGAAATAAACATCGCCGAAGGCAGCTAGAGGGGCACTTGCACAAGCGGTACACTAATAAATAGTCATAGCCCGAAAACAGTCCCGAGGTTTCTTTGATTGCCACTGAAACGTGCCGAATCCGTAAATTAAGAATCAATTAAGCTTTGCAGATGGCGTTTGCTCCGGCAGCCGGGTGCGCTACAGGTGAGCTTCATCTTCATGCATTTATGAACATGAAGAAAAATCAACTTCACCATTCCTTTACATATCTAGAAATAGAAGTTAGAAAAAATAATTCGTTCCTGGAATTTTTCACTTAATAACTTCATGATCGGCCGGGCTGGCTAAAGACGTCGCTATCAAAGAACTAATTTCAAAACACCAGCAGTTGACTGGGTTGAAGTCCTGTCATATTTATTCCAAAACTTGTGCCTCGCGATCGAAAAGGTCGCATATGACCGTACGACCCACTGCAAATATTACACAATGCGATAATCTAGGTATACTGTTAAAATAAGATAGAGCTCTACAGGGGGTGATTTATCTCGGTAATTTGTACACGAATAACTTAACCACAAGTGTTTATAATCTGTCTGCATGCTTGGTACTCCCTTAATTGAAGCCATGAAGCTAAATTTATATACTATATTACACAATATAAATATTATGGAAAACAATACAGTACAGATTCGCCTTCGTTGTAGGTGGTGTTATGGTACTGACGTTGTGCTGTATTCCACGCCCAGATATGGTACGGTCACACAGAAACGTACGCATAAATTTTTTGCCATAAAAACACGCTAGTTAGAGGAGATAATCAGAAACTGGATACTCTGAGAGGTTATACATACGTAGAAAAATTAGCAAACCTGCTTGTTGAAATAGTCTACGCTTGGAAGCTTTTGGGCATACTTCAAAAACCATATGGGTCACTTTTAGCTTGTATATTTCTCCTACAGCATCTTAAAGCAGGTCGAAACCTGCTATTTCCTATAAGATATATAATATGCGCAACATCAGGCCATTTGAGGGAGGAAATACCACTTGGAGGAGCGAGAGACAAATTTATAGATGGTTGATTTGATTTTGAGCTTGGAAGTCTCTGTGTAAAACCCTCGACATATCGAAAAGCACTCGTCGGGTGCATAGGCTAGTCAGTCGGACATAAAGTAATTGAATAAAACTCAATTAACGAAGCTGGTTATCTATCTCTAAATATTTTATGCTATTCTTGAGTCAAAACGTCCGAACAACAAATAGAATATTATGTATTGAAATAATGTCACCATGTACCATATAGGATCTGTAAACAACTAATTCAAAAGCTGCTTTTATGGAATTAGACATTGTTTTCTATGCCCCCAAAAGAGAATGAGATCAATCGAAGTCGCAAACTAACCACAAGATATTATACAATATATTGCATTAGAAAGCGTGCCCACCTTTATATCGTTCGTACTCCAAAATTGTTAGTATTATAGATCGCCCTACATAGTCCTGGGCCCATATTAGATAGTATCATATCGGTATCTATTCATGTGTAGATAAATGGCTCTTTCAGGATTATGGCCTCGCAATAAATGATTACGTGAAGAGAGAATAAGTTTGTCAGAGCAGCATTCTATGACCATATGATCTTGTTAACAAAATAAGTCGGGACTATAAAAAGGTTTAAGGCTAACAGATTTGAACACTTTTATGTATATATTATAGTAGTCCGTAGAGTTGGCAATCGGTCTGGCCGATAGAACAACTAACTTTAATTTTAATTATTGATTTGCGGTTTATGTCATTTTATGTCATATTAGGTGGATCCTAATTATGTCACTGATCCATAATCAAGATGTATCTATTATTCTAAACAATTTTATAATATCTAAATCATATCCCTGCAAATCTGCTTCAAATTGCCTTCTGGGAGTTTGAAGATAGCCTGGTTTGCCTCCAGGTGTAATATAGATAAGTAGCATTTATTACGCAAACACAGTATATAAATTACCTGAACCTTTTCACTCTTCATTCACCTGAACAGAAAAAAAACGAAGTATCGCGCGCTTAAAACAGTGTCACATTAAGTATGCTATTTCTCCCTTCGCGCCGAGAGAGCGGATATTGGTGCGTTAACCAGCACATTATGTACAACTGTGCTTATATGAAACATTATAATAAGCATTGTCTACTAATCCGCGTCATATTCAAAACAAATTCGACATAAATGCAGCCTTGTCAATAATAAGTGACGCTTTGGGTACAGCACCCCACAACGGCCAACGGTCTTAGGAAAAACTAGCCGTTACAGAAAATTAAGTAAACTGAGTAAATTAAAACTACCATAAGTGGTCTGACCTGTATATTGTAGCTAGTGAGACTGGCCTAAGCGAAGATCACAAGCCTGAAAGCACAAAGCAAAAGCTTACCACTCGACCACAAATTATTTGCTCCGGGTGTAGTTTTCAACGATGATTTATGTCAATCGCTGGTACAGTCGTGGTTCAGTCAATTCGTTTCACTGTTACTTGCAAATATAATAATAAAGCTTGCAAAGTAAACAGAAGCTCAATAGAATATGAAGCAAGATCTTATTTATTTACCCATCTTGAATAATTTTTTATCGGAAAGGTGCATCTTACTATATTTTGTTATCACATTTAATTAGTTATATAAGTAAAAGTAAAATGGTGAAGTAATCGTCCCCTTTCTAACGTGGCTCGGCTTGCCAAGAACTGTTATTTCTGTTATTTCGATGCTGTCTATATAATACACAATAACAGAATATATGTTTCGCCAGGCACTTCTTACGTCAATTTAGCTCGTGACCCACTAAACCGTGTTCAACGGCATTGAGCGTTCGATGAAACAAATAGAAGCTCAATGAAATAAGATTCAATACGTTTCTGGTTGGTCTTAGACAGAAAAGTAAGGATATTTTTTTATTCCTTCTGAATTTATAAGATTAGTATTGCTGAACACACGCGAACGCAATGTGTAAAGTGTTAAATTAAACCAGTTACCTGTAGCCGTTGTAATGGTCTAATTATGTAAACAATGTTAGATTTAAGATAAACACTTTTAAGCGTTGCTTCCTCTGAGATCTAGGCGTTAGGAAAAAGTTTTCTGTGGAAAACTACAACACCAAAATTGACTCGGTAGGTAAAATTAAAATGTATTCCAGCAGCAGGAGAACCCCCCGCTTTGACGAACTGGTCTCATTTTAGAATGAGACAATCGGCAAGTGAATATTATTCATCGATGTTTTCTATAGTAACTTCTACAAATTGCATTACCGACCAAGTTAAATAGCTCGATACCAGCTGTGTGCTTCAATATCGTTATACTTCAGATGCGAAATAACTTCATTTAGTGAAATTGTTCTGTAATTTCGTAAACTTAACGCCTCCATCTAAGAAAACTGCTATTATTATTACTATTATATCGCTATTACTATTGCCGGCTTGCATGCGGGATCGCGTTTACCGATAGTGTCCCCGATTACCCCTGAACAAGTACAAAATTGTATTGGTTTAACTTTAACGGTTATATACGATATATATATATATATATATATACGATATACTAACTCGAAAAGATTAGCTGATAACTAAATTCAATTATTAGGACATATAATAAAGGATAGGTAGCGTGTGTTTTTAAGCGATTTGGACTTCCTTATATGAGTTAAATTATCACGAAGCCGTAACCCAGCGAAGCGTGTTTGACAAAATTGTACATATACACATATGATCATGCTCTAGCGGAACGGTACTATAAACACAGTTTACATCTACCGCGTCTCATGAGACTGTAATTTCACTAACTTACTGGCTCGAACTCTATTTTACAATTACATTACCAGTAAAAATATGTTATTTTATAGGATGCATAATATAATTATATCGTGTTTGGTACACGAAGCCTAAAAGTGGTACACTCTTTTCTAGAAAAGATACCGTCAGCCCCAAGAGCAACTGCAACTCACAGGATTCCCACCGGTCTCTACAACGTTCATGGTGCCGTTTAGTTAGAGACATTCGTATTCGGTTTGTGATATGAGCCCGGGAGAATTCAGACGAAATTATTTGTAAGTAAAAAGACAAGTTTCGTTAGGAAAAACGTTATCTAAAAGCAGTAGCTAGGTTCAATACTAGAATCCGATATGTGAGCCATTGGTGTGGTAATAACGTATCTAAACCGTTTGCACAGCTTTCTAGTCATGATCGTGTTATCATCTGTAGCTAATATGGCATTGCATAATAGCCTTGACACATATATCATCCTAAACAGTACATGACAGCTCCACCTCACAGAAATGAACCACAGAAGAGATTAACCGCGGCTGGCCATTAACGGATAGCGCGAAACCCAGCGAGCTATTTAATAGGCCTTCTTTGACGTATCGTTCAGTCATTTATGACTTCATATTCGAAGCTCGCTGTAGAAAGGGTCCTTCGAAATAGTTTGCTTCTGAAATAAAATTTGCCTTCGTCTCTGAATTTGCAAATTATAAACTAACTTGTTAATAGTAAAACAGAAAAGGCTGTTTCTGTAATATTCGTACTAGAAGTTGTTTAACTTAACTTAACTAACTTTTTATCGCAGTTGGTGAGTCAGAATATAAAGAATATCAATTCGTCTAATAGTTTCTCTTGATGGATGCTTGAACTGACTCTCAGGTCACTTTGTAACCGTATAAATTCATGTCTCTGTTGCAGATATTGGCCTAACCAGTCCACCTTTAGAGGGAACTTGTCTCGGTTTCCGATGCTGTTTCGTACCGCAGTTACCAGCAAATGCACAAAAACAGTTGCGTGCCTTTACCTTGCTTAGCAACAAGACTGAGTAGAAGCTTCAGTTTCATTTAGTAAAAATAAAAACTCGCTTTGTTTTTCTATTTAAATGTACATCATTTATTTGGTTCGTACATATGTCACAGCTCTTGTTAATTAATGCAAATGTAGTTATAATCTATGTAATTATGACGATAGTTATGACATGTTTTACATTATTTTTATTACTCATATTATCAGTATAGTCATCGTCTTTTAAATATAATGATTGATATCGTGTATATATACATTGATCATTAAAGAGTACGGATCTTACTGATCCTGACAAGGTGGCATGACTTATTTTCCTTTTGGTGTGTGTTGGCCGCCATTTCAACTATTACTAGTGATAATAAATAATTTTACTTATTGTTGTCATTATGATTATTTTGAGTAAAAACTTGTCTTAAAGGTCAACGAAGTTCCACGTTTTTCGCTTAAAAAACCCTTTCTTCCTTGAGTGGGGAATTTTTCGTATGAATTTTCTTCCACGCCTCGTTTGCGTGCGATAAGTTCGAAGAAATATTATTTCGTTTCATTACTATATGATCGTATTGTATTTGATTCTAGCATCGCTCTTTGACATCGTATGCTAAAAATAACTTTTTTTTTTTTTCATTTCATATTAATTTCTAAAAATTTAGTAACTTCAGAATCATTCATCGAGCGTGTGCCACCTCCGCAGCCATTATCCATACCTGTTGCTTTATAATATGTGGCTGTGTATATTTCTCTACACAATCAAATACTCAAATAGTTCTCCAGTTTTCCGTGACAGCGGCGTTCAATTGCAATAACATAAATATGACTAGCACAGTAAGTAGGCAAAGATTATCAAAAATTTGACGCCACCAAATGCAGACTGAACACGACAATCTTGGAACTATTTCAACTTATATTTGTTATTACGTTTTTGTAAAGTTGTTATAATAATATTATTACTGTTTAATCATTTCGATATTATGCTAGGTAATATGTGGTATCTTCTGGTATCGTTTGGTATCCTCCTCATTAATATTATAATCTTTCCTTATATTATTAATAAGCACTAAAATATATTTTACTCAACTTGTCTCCTCTGTATGTATTGCGTTGGTTATAGGCCAGAGGAGTGCATGCTCCAAAGTACCACACCGTTTATCACGTACAGTCGAGTAATAAACATTTTTTAGCTTTTAACCCACATTTGTAGCGCGTCGGCCCATGTTATTATGGCCTTGCCCTTTTAATATTTAAATGTTTGAGTGAAACTAGTCTGTATTTATATGGAAATTATCTTCATCTCTCAAGCCTGTATATGCGCATTAGCGATAAATATACTTCGATCATCCCTATTCCCATCTAGCAAATGTGCCATTGTATTCCAATGTCCCATGTTCATCTGTGGTTCAAATACCGTGCTTATCTCATCCACTGAGAATTCCTTCAATATTATATAGTTTTTTTTTTTTCGAGATTTAAGTAATTATACCTTTCTAAGATGATTATATGCACTACATTCCTAAATATATTGTATTCATGTTTTTGCGTTTGGTATACATCCAATAATAGTGGTAGTCGAGTTCTGGTTACCTAGCTAGCATGATGAAAATATGGCGCACGTATTGTCTAACGGATCGTTCTTTAAGGGCAATTGTGTAAGAAACAAGAAAATCAAAAGCGTAAAGGCGTTTATTAGAATGGAATTGTCTGCCTAAAAACAGATGACAATATGTAGATTATGCGCGGCGCTCAGAAAAAAAAATTAAATGAAGACTAGAACAGACAAGTCAAACAGGAGAGATCGTGTGCCCCTAATGTGTTAAACATATCGTAGAAGTTTGCTGCTGGAAACTAACGATCTTCAACCTCCCTTCCTGGTCATTGTGGTATTGAGCATAAATATTACTATTAT
This sequence comes from Varroa jacobsoni, assembly GCF_002532875.2. NCBI lineage: Eukaryota > Metazoa > Arthropoda > Arachnida > Mesostigmata > Varroidae > Varroa > Varroa jacobsoni. The sequence goes on along the minus strand of NW_019213875.1, from coordinate 27 downwards.
ATGATACAAGCCTTCAAAAAAATAGAT
>NW_019213874.1:14251-51321 GCF_002532875.2 Varroa jacobsoni | reverse complement strand
AGAGAGAGAGAGAGAGAGAGAATGACCCAATTAAATTGCAACACATATATTTTTAATATTAAAAATATATGTGTTGCTATTTAATTCTTCTTTTAATTTAATTCTTTTCGGACAATGTAGTGACTGCTGCGAATTATTAGAGCGTACTGCTAGACCTCTTTCTTTATGCGTGCGAAAATGGCGAATTTTTTTTCAGGATCATCTACGTACTATCACTGTGATGGCTGAGCATATCGGGGTTAAAATTTTTCAAACAGATGGGTTAGAACGTACCATAGAAAACCCTGCACGTCCTTAGACCTGATGGCAAGGGATTTTTGTTGTGCGGATACTTTGATAAGAAAGTATTAAACGATGAGATTAAAGAGCCATTCCTGTGTAAGAATTAATCACAATATCAAAGAAAGTGTTTACTGAAGTTTGCTAATAACCAACCTACCGGTATCCTGAGAGTATTCATCAAAACGGTAATCACTTTCAGTACCTGTGATAAGTGAAAGTTGTATATTTTATGTGAATGCAATTAAAATATTAATCATATTTTAATAAGGATTAAAGTTATAACAATTCAAAATGTGTATATATTTTTTAGGGATACGTATATATATATACATACATATCTTTATTACAAACCACATTGGTCACGCTCTTATCATAGACACATATAGCTGTTCTCTCATCGCACAAACTTTTTTTGAACTTATCTCAACTGCCAATTCGCAACTCTCGTTGTCTATGACAGCCTTTCCTTTTAGCATTCTCCCACGTCCTTGATGGCATCCGAGAGGCCAGGACCTAGGGCCAGGATAGCTAAGGATCTAGTTAGTCATTGCAGTCACAGTGGTTAATATAGCCCTCTTACTGCTGCTATGGTTATACGTACGTACGTACGTACGCCCGTGCATAGTACGTGCTTTTTTCTGGTTGTTCTCACCATGATGACACCGTCCCGTTGCAGCACGGCAAGCTATTGTGATTTTCCCGTCCTATCCACTCGGTGCCGTCGCACAGGAGGGCCCTCTTGTGGTTCTGAGTATCGCAGAGTTTTCCTCCTTCTAAGTCCGGTGGACGCTTGTTCTTCTCTTCGGTCCCGCTTGCAGCTCCCGCTTGTTCTTTCCGCTACAAAAAGCAGTTCTTCGTTACAAATGACCACCGGCGGCTCGTACAGCGCTTGCTAAGGATACGCTTCTTGCATGCATTAACCGCATTAACCACCAGCATCGCAGCTACTGACATCGTCGGCTGCACTGCAAGACAGCGAAGACTCAGGGGACAGGGGTAGGCGAGATAGAACCGCATGAAAAAACCCGACTAAGTGCAGCAGCAGCGGCTGAGCTCCAGTTGCGGCATCACCCAGCCAGCTATCGGAATGGTGCCCTTTTACCGCGGTCTAACTTGCACTGAACGCGACGCATCCCACAGTCACCCAGCAGCAGTGATAGGGGCAGCGGGTGGCAGTGATGGTAGTGGTGAAAGTGGCGTCACCCCCACAGTTCGTTCAAGACCGGATCTTGGCGGCGAATATGAAATGACCCGCCACTGTTTTTGTACACCGGCGGTTGCTGTAAAATTACGGCTGCTTGTACAGCAGTAGCAGTCAGCCGGCACGGCAATGCGATGGACTTGGGCATGGTCTTGGCCTGGGCCTGATAGGCAGGTCGACCGACCGACCGACCGACCGGCCAACCAACCGGCCGGCTTCGTTGGGCTGTCTGCGACTACTACTACTACATCATCATCATCTGGACGAATGAAACAAGCAGGGTAGCGCTGGGGGCGGCGGTGGAGGCAGCGCTTTCGGCAGAAACAGCGCCTGCAGTAGTAGTAGTAGTAGCAGCAGAGTCGACAATAGTTCTGTTCCAGACGCACGGTACCTAATTGCCCGAAATGAAGTGAGGGTGTCGCACTGACTTGGCGTTGCATGCCAAACTTTGCTATAGCTTGCCACGCCTTGCCTTATTTCGCTCTGCGTTCGTTCCAAAGGCTTTGCGGTGGTCGTTTTGCTGACGGTGCCGCCATGCTTGCTTGTTCTTTGTGAACGCCAGCTTTGCTAGAGTTACTTGAGATCTTGCCACTACGCACCCAGTGAGGCCCGAGCGCCCAGTCGTTCCTTACTACCGAAACGAGGACGGAACCGGGAATCGGGTGTGGACTGAGCTGAGCCTTCAGACTCGTTTGAAAGCGAGTGCACGACGGAAGTACAGACGGAATACAGAAAGAAGAGATGAGAACTCAGAAGAAGGCGCGGGGCATCGGAGTCTGAGCGTCGCTGCAGGTGAACGGCGTGATTGCCCATGGCAGCAGCACAGCCACAGGAACAAAGTCGAAGAAGTGGAAAAGGAGGAAAAGAACAAAGCAGAAGACGACGAAACACGCGAAGAAAACGGAATAAAAGCAGCGGCGGTATAAAAACGAAAAACATGGATGGGTAATGGCGGGAAGAAGGGAGGATAATCTAGTAGCACAAGAGAAGGACGAAGGAGCCCAAGCGACGCCCGGGTTTAAATCTTGCTGCTGCCACTGCTACTGGTGGGGTTATAACTTGTGCCTACTTGCTTCCTGCGAAACTACGTGCCATGAAGGAAGTGTTAGTTTCCTCAAACAGTCTGTAGTTCGCAGACGAATTGGTGTAGCTTAGCCTAGTAAACCTTATGTTATAGAGACTTCTAGGCCGATCAGACAGAGAAGCTTTCTTGATTCTTAAGTTCCTGAAGATGAGGTGCCTTATGTAAATAATCAGTAAAACAGCGAAAATCTCGCATCTGCTATTAAGGCTATGAATTCCTTATCACCAACCGCTATACGTATGGTTAGGCTCTAACCTCTATGTTCCGGCTGGCTCCTGCCAGCACGAAACGAACCCATATGTCTATGCTTGGGGGATCGAACCTAGCCCACAACGTGCCCCTAAGATCAGCAGGCAAACCCGTTACCCACTAAGCACCTACGGGCTCTTATTTATCGCCTACTAACCAAGCTTAATTGGAAAGTCAAATGATCGAATTTGAGAGAACAAATAGGATTTCAAGGTAGAACGTCTATGTAGTCGTTTGCGGATGATAATGCGAACTGCCAGTAGAATTCGACAAGACATCTCTTAAGGTAAAATTCTCACGTCCATGCATTTGTTTCGGTTCATATGCGAAATCCTACTGTTTATGAAGTATATCATACCTATTAATAGTCGATAATTAGCCTATATAAGCTTCCGCGAAATTAGTTTACTATGTAAGCTTGATGTTCTAATTTAATTCGTATTATTAGGCAAGTATAACTAAAAACTTTAAAAAAAATAAATAAAAAAATAAAAAAAATTTATATATATTTTCTCAAATAAGGTGGCCTCATAGAGGAGTCGATTCTTTGTTTGCCCACACGCATATAACGACGTTTCTTAGACCATTGTTTAAACAGAAAACAAAACCGCTCACTCTTTGAGACGAATTAAGAGATCAATACTGTGTTTAACGGTGTTATCCGACAAGCACTGTTTGAGTACATCAGCAGGAAATATAGATCGACATTAATTTTCCTGGGTGAGAAACTATGCCCGATATACCCTCATCAGTGCAATGATTTCAAAATGCATTTTCAATCATTCCTAAATCACCTATTCCGAGTAAGTAAATGGTATAGTAGAAGTATAGCTACTAATATGAATTGCACGCCTAAATAGCCGAATTGGCCTTCCATATATCTAGAAAATAAAAGAACCTCGATGATCATGACGAGTTTATTGCAGTTTCCGAAAAATCAAGCAATATCAAATTAAGAATAAATGTGGCTTATAGGTACCCAAAACTACTTTCGGACAAGCATTTAAGATCTAAATTGAAAAAAACGCCTACCTACCTAAGATAGAATAAGCCAGAGTTTGCAGATTCGAACTTGCTAACGCGGCACATCCGTCTAGTAAAATCGGCATCTTTGAATTAATGTAAAAATATTCTACCGTACACATATGCATAAGGGCATATTTCGATGTCTTTTTTTCCTCTTTTACTATATGAACGTCTACATACACAAATATGGATTAACGCCGATCTCACACGCAAAGTCCAAATTTGGCTACTCACATTGTTAGTTAGCTGACAAGAACCGCTATTTGCCAGTTGCTTTCGCAGCGGCCCTTTAATATCGACAAGCGACCTTAAACGACAATCTGTAACTCTCTTTTATACGATCCAAATAGTCCCTTTCCCTTATAAGTTAGGTTTACCTTTTTGGCTGTTTCTTTTTCCTTAAGCGTTCTAGTATATGCTTATACCATATCACTAGTTGAACAGTCGCTGCAGCGCTAGAGGGCCGATTGAAGTGAGGCCGAACAAGTGTATGGTCGTGGGTCCGAGTCGTCGAAGGGGTCGTGGCATGACATCTCCTAGAATATTTCAACTGGATTAAGCCCTCAATGTGATAACGGCTCATTTCGTTCAAGAAGTGAGAATAAAAAGAACGCGAAAAAAGGACAGAGAGAACAACTGACAGAAAGCGCGCGAGAGCCGAAACTAGGCGCAAGATAGGAACGCTGTCTAGAAGATCGTAATTTTTCGCTTTTTGGAGAACCCGTCCATGGGACAAATCAGGGGGAGGTCCCTCACCCCTTCGATCGAATGGTGCTGCCACTGACACCACTAGCACATCGAAATCCAGACTAGACAGGCTTCGCTGGAACTGGGTTAAAAAACGATAAGAAGCAAATCAGAAAGCTCTGCTCCCTGTTCTTTCAGTTATTGGAGTGCAGGAGTCCCATGCATGAAGCAATAAGCGGCGAGAATTTAGACGGAGAGAAGACCAGCACAAGCGAACCGTTGCCGCGAGCGTCTACTACCGACGACGTTCATCGACACTACAAGCATCGTTGATTCCTCTGCTTGACCCGTTAACGAACGACGATCCTGTGCAGACAGCGAGAAAAAGATGAAGAGAGAGAAATACTGAAAGAAAAGGGATGTGCAAAACTGATTGACTAAGGAACATGAGAAAACTGGAAAGGGGCAAGGCTTGCAGGCAGGCCCGTCTGTTAGTCGATCGTTGGCCTGCTCACTAAGCCCTTTCTATACAAGTTGATCCATCTAAAGGAAGGCGTCGATGAGCTGTTATACAGTGATTTGTACCCCAAGTATCGGGGCAGAATGCACCAACTACTCTACTATTCGTTGTTCGGTTGGAGTGTACCCATGCGGAGATCGACTCCATCTCTGCCGACTGAGAGTCAGAACGGCGACCATTTTCCGGTCGACAGTTCCCTGTAAGAATGCCAGTTAAAGGATAGACTATAAACAACTCTGCAAAATTAAAAAAAAATCTGTTTGTTCTTCTTTCATCTCTTATACACGTCCACCGATAAATGTAGACATCGCTTTTAGAAGGCAAGCGGGCCCTTACAATAAATGATAGTTCGCGTCTTGTGTAGTAGTTATTTGCGTGCAAGATACTGCGCCTATAAAGCATTTTTCCTTACAAAGTCGAGATTCGCTTTTCAACAAAGTGAGGATTAAGGGCTGAGATGAGTTAACTTAGCTAGATACAAAGAGACAGTGAACTACATTGGAGCGGTTATGATCATCCGGTTACAACTTCTTTTGTTGTAACGTTTGCTGGCAAACATTACGTTGTATTTCTACCGAAAAGTAAAACACGTTCGAGCTGAAAAACGTTAATGATTACATTTGAGGAACAGGGTTCGTTACACGACCGGAGACCTTCAATCATTTCGTTCGACGTAGTTGTTTTTTGACAACCATTGACAAAACGAAACCAGGTTCATCATTAGCGGAAGTCGTGGCGTATAGTTCACATATATGTCAGCTTCATATGACAGTGAAGTACGGGTCAGTTTACCTATCATTCTATAGCATTTTGAATACAGGACTTGCTTAGGGCATAGAGCGAAAATGAAGGCTTAGTTGAGGCGGAACTTATAATACTCAGGTAGACATGACAGCTCTATGGGCTTGTTTTATTTGGATTTCCTAAATCGAAGTGTCTAAATTCTTTCATTTGGTCGTCATTTTGTCATTCTTCTCTAAGCCAAATGAAGCGGACGAACAAATTATGGCTGTGATGCAAGACAAATTTAGTAGCAAAGTTTTTTACCACCCTAGTATTGTGCAGGATTATCCTGAACAATCTGTGGCTTTCTCAATAGTGCAGAAAAGTCTTTATTCTTGACCGGTAGCTCTGTTGACACGATGGATATGAAATTCAAACTCGATGTGGTAACATGAAAAAGTAACACGTAGACGAATGCCACAGGTAATTAGCTTAAAAAAAATTCGTTCTGGTAAATGCAGTTGAATAGGAAAAGAATTCAACTAATAATAAGTGTTATAATTTTAGTCGTCATGAAAAGATGATTCTTACAATATGTTTCCGTACATCAAGGAGCACACAAAATTGACTACAACTATTAGCCTATTTCAACAGCCTATTAAAATGTAATCGACTATAAAATGAATTAAATTTATTTTATACATACTATATACCTTCTGACACCTAGCAATGGCTATATCATAAAGATGACATCGCCTGAGTGGCTAATGCACATCTCCTTGACTGCGTTGCCATAGTAACCATGAATATAAAGCCATTGTTAACTCAGGTTTTAACGCTGACAAATTATTACTGTGCCATATTGTTGCCACGTCATTTCATAGCTTTACTGAAAAAAAAATCCAGAGAAACGAGCAAGAGCCAGAGACTGGATAGTTAACGACTGATGGAAAGATCCATAAGATGTAAAAAATCAAATCGTAGTTGGCACTTTTCAATGGAAAGCCTACTCCTTGCAAGTATATGCGGAGGACTTAGTGGGCCCAATTATATCGTGAACTCCTTATAGATAATCCCATACTGATATCTCAGGTTTATATTCGGGGTGATTCAATACGAAAGAAATAAAAGAAATAAACCTCAAAAAAATAAGGGAAAAAGCGAGCACATCAAGAGCGATACAAGCCTTATAGCAATAAGGTCGATCCGTGGTATTTTAAGACGAGCTTTATCTTAGCGCAAATATTGCTAATGACTTTTTATAAAAAATCTGAAGTTCTCTCCAGTAGAATAGATTTGATTTAAATCTAAAAACGAAAAATAATTTACATAACCTTACTATAACTAAATGTCAAAGTCGAATTCAGTTTGCTCATATCTGTTACTGATTGCTAAATCTGATTCGCACTAACCAATCATCTATTCTTCAAGTCCCATTTTTTCATTTATATGGATTGAGTAATTCAGTGAGTAGAAACTACAGACGCCAATTAAACACTCTAACTATTTAAACCTTATGGTTTCTTATCATTGGTAGAAACATCAAGTGCGGTTAGCCTGGCTGAAACGAATTATGTATTTCTCTAGAATGTCCGAAATGTAAATAGGTACATATGAGATTTTATCGTAAACGGAACGCGTTCGGAAGTATACTATGAAGCTGATCCTATCTTGGAGATTCCCCATAATAAACCCATCATTGCTTTTCTTCTGTAGATTTAAACATAATCTAAAAAAACTCAGATTTTTTAAGGCATAGATAGCAGTAACCTATGTAATAGACGAAAACCCGCCCTCGGATGATACGTATCAGTTGTGGCGTTTTCTAATCTGCAGGAACTTCTTACTTTGCTAGGCGCTTACGCTTAGATGAAAAGCTGACTCCACGCGTAATTGGAAAAATAGCGAGTTCCAAAAATGTACACTAGCAATAGATAATTTTTGAATTTATATCTACGAAAACGACCAACAACAACAACAACAACACCTACAGTAGTGGTAATAACAATGATAAAATTAAAACTTATATCTCTGCTTAAGGAAAGGATACTCTACTTTCAAATGCGGGCCACATGTTTTTCCGATTCACACAGTGGGTCACATAGTTTGTATGGATATCTGTAGAGAATATTTGTTGTAGATAAACGATAACGCGGACATGAATGTGCCTCATTCAATTGCATAATAGTTCAATGCGGTTCTTCACGTCGCCGTGCCGAAAACTCATCCAGGTTTCGACGTCAACGGTAGAGCTGAGCTATGATGTCTACGTCAGAACTCAACTCTGGGTAGACTCCGGTTCTTATCGTTCGTCGGGCTCTTTCAAAGGTGTGTCCGTATGCATCTACATGTTCTTTCTTTTTTCTCTGGACAAAAAACATATTTCTTTTTTTAGATGTCAGTAGTTTCCAGTCCAGGAGCCTGCCTCCCTAGCTCTTCCTTCGCCGCTGTCCCTTCAAGCTTTGCCAACGAGACAAACGAAACAGAACAACTCTCGCGAGATTGGAAAGGTAACGGCGGAGTTAGGCGGCCTGCTGTCCGTCTCGAGTCCGCCGTGCGTGGCTACACATCGGAGTTCCTTCTTTAGCCATCATTTCTTTTTTTTCACTTTCATACTCCCTTACAATCTCTTTGTCTTTCTGTCATTTACTTAGAAGTTTTTTTCGCAAAAACTTCACCTGTCCTCGACAGCTGGACTGACCGTGCTCCGCTGACACTGACTCCGAAGCGACAGAAGCCCATAAGAGTAGGCTGGACGAACCGAACAAAAAAAGACCTGCACAGATTCGATGGAAGGGAAAAACCTGGCCACTACAGTACTGGACAGACGACGTTCCCTTCCTGCTACTAGGCAATTGCAGCCACCTTTACAGCAGTCTCTATAGGCGTCCTGCTGGGCCAATCCAGTTGAATAGGACGAGTGTATCTAGAAATTGTGGCAATGTCGAGATTTTTGTCCGACGGTTGGCGACAATTTTTCGCAGTCATAAGGACATGTAGATGTCGTTCGAGATTCATACAGGACAATAAACGATGAAGGAGGAACAGGATAGGTATAGTACACCTTACGACCAACAGCTGTGCTTACGCGTTACCACTTTTTTTCGCTTTTCCCTAGCCGGTCGTAGCGTTTTATCCTTTTTCACCGGTTGGCGAAAGTTCTCCGACTTCTTGACATCCTGAGCAGATGAAACGTGAAACTTAGCTATCTTTTAACATTATGCTTAACTTCAACAGTGGTTCAGTACGAGATGAACAGGCATGCGTATCAGATTAACAATATTACTCTTACTATCCGGCAGGATAAACATTGAAATATATTATCCCCGCGGTAGCTTAGAAAGTAACGTGTTTGCCTGCTAATTTTAAGGACACATGGTGGTTTAGGTTCAAGTGTGGGTTCCAGGTTTGTGCCGATGCCGTCTGACGGAACGTTGTTTGACAGCACGTAGATAGGTAGGGGGATGTGTTACATGATATATGTAATATCGTTTACCATTTTGTTCGAGTTAGTAGCTAAGTAAAAGAAATGTATACAAGTGCTTGTTGATGAGGTAAACTTAGCCTAAAAACCTAATCTGAAGAACGGTTTTTTTAAGGTGAGTAAACAAACAGGTAAGGAAGCACCTGTTTTTTTATAAATGACCTTTTTTTCTCATGTTCCGTTTTGGACATTACAGTTTGTTCTCGGCGTTTTGGCTAAAAACAAAATATAATATCCGAAACGGAATAAGCTCAGGCTTTATTTGTAGTTGAGATAAAGTTGTTCTAGAACTGCAAAAACGAGCGATTTTTCATTTTACGATTCATTACATATTTATTCGTAAGATCTAAACTTTCTCGTAAGTAACAAAAAGATTCCTGCTTGTGCTTGAGGGTATTTTTTAACATATTTTGTCGAACAAATGCCATGGCGTGCAAACTACCGAAACGTAATTATATACTAAATCTTGGCATATATAAGTTAAAAAAACATTTCATGTCAACTAGAACATCGAAACAATGACTTACAGGCATACTTCAAGGCAACCTCTAGTTGGCACTCCACCGCGAGAAATGTACGCAAGGTTTCTTGTTATGCTGTAGCACGCATTCCTTTGGAGTTTTTTTTCTGACAATTTTAGGAATCAGTTATCCGATAGAAGATTGTACACTTGTACGATAAACGTGATCTATCGATCTGATTTCCCAAACATAATTCGATCGATTCCTTCGCGTATAGCAGTGTGCGTCGCACAGGATGAAAGTAAATGTGTATAAAAAAAACCATTAGGAATTAATTAATGTGCACAGAACACTATGGATTTATGGTTGCTAATACAAAAAATATTTTCAGCTGAACGACTATTTACCTAGCAACGTTTAACTTGACCAATTCGTAGGTGCAAGTAGATAAGTATGTAGCTTGCTACTTTCTAGTATGGCTCTTTCTGGGAGTCGATAAACCAAAATGGTCCAGAAATATTCTTTCTCGTATCTCTTATATTTATCTTTATATTATTATAAATAATTTTGGGATAAAAATATAAGGTTATTACTTTTTCATAGTCCACGTCAGACTTGTGTCTCTTGCAATCCGAACATTATCATACTTTCACACAGTTTCCATAGAGCTTGTACAAGCATTACTAAAGTAATAATTTAAACCAACATTTTATGTAAGTACGCGTTTAAAGAAACTTTTCACAGTGGCAACACAAGCTTACATAGCCTTACCACAGAAGACTTTCGATTTTTAAACCATAGCTTCACACACTTCAGTAATGAAGCCACTGGCAGAACAATGTCGCCGTGATTCTAGTACCGTTTCCAAAAATTCGAAAGCGTGGAGTAGGGTAAAAGGCGCAAACACATCTATAAACGTGTCAATCATATTTGCAATGCAAGTATATTAAAAAGATAGCTCATTAATAACTTGACAAAACAATATGAAGTGTCACACATAGTTCGTGAAACATTAATGGCAAGAGAAAACATCTTCCGAAATATATCTATATATATGGGCGCATAATCGATGTAAAAGGCGCTAACTCTCATAATCATCTTACAAAACCGCCTCCCTTCGATGTTTGTGAAATATACTCACTTAAGATTTCCCAGTCATCCTGAACCGGAATCTCCTCTGTCCCTAAAATTAGCAGACAAATGCGTTACTTACTAAGCTACCACGGGGGGAATTGAAACCTTCTGTATGATCTCATCTATCAGACTTGCGTAATAGATATGCACAAACTTGACTTGCTTACTTGACCTGCAAAGACGATTGTGATTATCTTTTGTGAAATAAAGCTTTGGCTGGAAAGCTGAAGCCGATATCCACTGAATGATAGAATTCAACAATAAAAAAAAGTTGCAAGTATTACGGAGTGCGCAAGACTAAGGCAGCTTTAATCGGAAGCATATAAATGCAGCTTGGATTAAATTATATATATATATATATATATATATATATATATATATATATATGGAGAACGAGAAAAATATGTTCAAGATCACCACCAGTCCGTATATGTCGAAATTAAGTGATAAATTACCATTACTGCCAGATATGGGCTATGGCATGACGACGCGCTATGGTATACTAACCAAGGATGGACAGCCTTTGTTTAAGGAGGCTTCACCAAGTCAAAATACAGTTTTTTTCAAACATCAGAAGATTTTTAATGGTAAGGATTTGCCGCACTTTGCTCTATTAAGTATATCACTAGCCAAGACTTTACAGGCCTGAGACAATTCAACACAATGAGGTTTAAAAAAGAATATTTTAGGTTTCCATAATAGACAATTTTGAATACTGCAGAACACCCGCGACAGTTCCGTGGCCCTTCGTCAGTACAACAATTATGTGGTAAATTTGTTTTTAGGCATTAGTGTGACTTCAACCCAGCTAAAGTCACTAGTTAATGTCCAGCCCACAGGTCAGCTACATTTGACTCAGGTACTGAGCCTGAATCAATATTTAAGGTGTGAAGGTTTACGCTCTCAGCCCCCTATATTAATCTGCTCGCCAAATTTGAATTTTGTTGTAGCATTGTACCTTTTTTTGGAAGAACTAACTACAAATTACGAATCCCGGTCGTATGAACAGTCCACCTTAGTTGTAATCGTTTTTTTTTCAATTTCATGAATCATTACAAAGGATTTCCGGAGCGGTGCCAAAGGAAAGGGCCCTTGATATGGCCAACCAGGCGCTGGCCGAATATTACCATCAGCGCTTACCGTTTACGGCTCACTCGGACTATGACTGAGCAGATAGTGATACCATTTGTAACTGTCCAGATAGAAGTAAGTGAGACAAAGCAGATATAGCGCAAAGCAAATACCTGTATTTTACTATTAAAGCTGTTTCTTAACCTATGTCTCTTACCCGCTCATCCTGTCCTCACATTGTCTTCATGGCAACCGAATGACTCCTGGAAAATCACTCCGGGTCATTTTCTGCGGGTTTTAATGTATTTTTTCCTTGATTTCACTTAATATTAATGACTACCACCGATACATTTGTTTAATTAAAAAATGTGTCGTTGTATTGATTGTTTCGACACAGCATTTAAATGGCGCATAATACAGCGTAACACTAGTAAGGGTTAGACTTTTCATATATGACCTAAACTCAAACTCATTTAAGCTAATACATTTTAGTATTCAGAATTTTTTTCTGTTTATCCGTTGCTACCCTATCTGTCGTGTTGATTTTTTGTCTTCATATAAAGAAATAGTAACGCATAACGCTGAGTTATCTACTTTAGGCATACCAACGTTTCGTCTATATGTTATTCGATATTACAACATAGTCTATGTGTTTTATTAACACAATTTGTTAAGTGAATAATGCTTATAAGGCGATGTTGCACATGGATCATTTAATATTCATAACCGTACTAAACATCGGGTATTTCCGAATTAATGACAAGGATGTTGAACGTGCGACATAGAGACAGCGCTCATCGCTACGCAAGAATCTACTAACTATATTTCTTTGAACCGGAACCACTTCGAGTTAGTTCCTTTGAAACCTCTTGTATATTTTTTTAAAATATCACTCTATTCCCATTCTAAGCCTATTTTATTGGTTCTATACACATGTTACCATTAATATTGATTTAGCTTCCTTTAGCGCGCCAATAATTTGTATATATACGTTAATTTTTTGGTAAATATTAGTCTGTTACAACAGAAACCTTGGAATTAAAAACTAAGTAGGCTAGAACGGCAATTTTGCTATGAGCTAGAGATAGTCATTCCTATCCCAGCGCTCTTACACTGGACAGGTATATATTAATTACTCGTGTTCCCATATAGAATTGTTTTTTACCTATGGCTTCTTAAAGATAATGGAACATACTTGTCTGCCAGTCGTTCTTTTTAGAATATGGGAAGTCCCGTAACTATACGTACACAGATCGGGAGATTAAACGGGTTGAAGTCAAGGTTAAACATCTCTTTGCTTAATCGAGGAAGTAATTCAGGCATAGCGACGTACTCTGGCACTATCATCAAGTAACCACATTGCGTGTCTTTGATTGCTGTGCCAACTGCACATGAGTCTCGAGATAACGGATTGCACTGTTCCATTTTCGGCGAGTACCTCATAGCAGCAGATACCCCTGGTATCCACCATAGGTATTAGTATCGCCTTACGTCCTAAGATACGCGGCACTCTCAGAGAACTCAAGTTTTTTCCAGAATGACGCATTAATTTGCTCAGTTCCTCTCTGACTAGCAGTAAAGGCTGAACGATGCGAAGTCTACAGCAATCGTATTTTCCAGGCGGGCTCTTCATTGATCGAAGTTTCGCAAATTGCACGTTATTATACGACACTACAACACATACGTGTTCCCAACTGCCTTGAAGTCACAAGGGACTTGATTTTCACTCAGTTCCGCATTGTAAGTATTTACATTATAATTCAGTAACGTGTTGCGTGTAAAATGTTAGTTTTACAAGCAAATTTTCCCGTCAAAAAAATAACACCGTTAACTACTGCACTTTGATTAGCTCTTATCTTCGTTTAAAGGACTATTTAAGACGACTATTTAATGCGGTTACATTAAAAGTCATACGATAAGTACCTAATACGACATAGTCATGTTCGAGAATTGGTTACAAAAAACAAAAGCTTCCACTGTAGCAGAAAACATATATATGGAAATTACATTCAATAGCTTTTTTTGCTTGCAAATGATTTATCGGCCGTTTTTGTGCCACTTCAAAGCCCAGGGAGAATAAAAACAGTCTCTGCCGAGCTATCGAAATCAGTGGCACGCAGGAAGACCTCTAATTACAGCAGTAGACAGGGCCTGAAATAACTACATATTAGTCTCCTCACGCTTTTTTCCAGTAATTCTCGCTTCTAAATAAATACAAAACCCAAGTGACTAATCATTTAATTGTCTACGATTCTCACAGAATTATCATTATTATATACAGGCCATTATACAGAACATTAATTTTTAATTTTAATTCGGGACAGATAACAATATGTTAACTTTTGTCCGTTTATGAAATCTATTCACTGATCTAAATAGGCTGCCTAGACAAAATAATACCTCCATGTGATCATTTGCGGTATATACTTACTACTTATATTAGTAAAGATCTGCTAGACCAAACTAAATATTGTTTAACCAAAATTTCCAAAATATCTTTAGCACTACAAATAAACATATGTAAATGAGTGATGCTCGCGTTTGTGGCTACTATGCGATGCATACATTTGGATTCTCAAAAGGTAGTGTGAATCTTAGAGTTCCGCATAACCCTTCGATCTTTTTTTCGATCGACAGTTTCAATTCGACCGAAATTGTCATTAAATCTTGTTGCCATTACCGAAAGAGCACAAAAGTCCTGAGCTTCACATTGGTAAGCTGAGTAAATCATAGCCAGCAAAATCGTATTCAAAGTCGGAGTCAGTGGCAACTTGGTGTTCCTATTTCTAATATAAAATAGGACATTAAAATTTCCACTCCGCAAAGAAGGTCTACGGATATTTTTGTACAAACCTTGGCTGTTCCCGTATCTTTATATATTTGATACAATTTGATGGAACTTCACATGTAAAATCGTTTACTAACGTACAATCGTTAAGGTAATGAACGGATATGATCGGGATTGTTGTCTACATAGTGGCGAGGCTATATGGCACATAGGAATCATGAGTATGTCATATGTAAAAAATTTTAGCAGTGCAGTAAAAATCCTTTTGCAAATAAGCTTCAAAAGCGCTCCTTACTAACGCCAAATTACAGTACTTCTAAATCGTCGTTTAACACACATTTGCGAAATAGAAAGATACGCTATAAAAAAATTCCTGCTAGTTCAACAGAAAGTAGACAGCGCATTGTTTTTTTTTTAATTTTCGAGATAAAGTAGATCGATTGCATTGAGTTTCTGAACCATGTACGTCTCGGTGTACGGCGAAACTTTGATAGCACTTTTTTCAAACCCATGGTTATTTAACTACCTAAATGAAATTCGGCGAATATTTAACTTACCTCTTCAATTTAATTTAATGAATTGAAGGTAGTGTTAAAAAAGGCTATAAAATATTATTCTAAAGGCACAATTTTCGGTTGCTTATGCCACTGCGTTGAAATGGTTTAAAATGGTAAAAGCGAATTTCAATGAACCCTTGTTTCGGATAGCTTATAAGTTAATAGGTAATGTAAAAAATACATTAAAGCGCATGTTATAAGCAGTCTTGAATAAAAAAGTTTCCCAATAGGACTTGTTTTTTATGGCATAAGGAGATCATTTGTCAAATAGTATCGTCAACATTTTCAGTAGGCAAGCTTGTACGAGTATGTGGAGATCTCTACAGCGATCATTATTATGTAGAATTATGGGTGCTATCTGGATCCGTTAGACAAACATTTTGTTAGTACAAAATATAGTTGAAGAAGCTCTTTTTCGAGATTAAACGATTAAATTATGAAACGCTAATTAATAATACTATGCTGTATTCGCTTGCTTAAAGTATGTAGGAACTGCAGTGGGGTATATTTCTAATACAAGCAACAGTCTACGAGATCCTAGAAATAACAGTGATAGCAGATTTACCCGCATGGTGTGGAGAAACATTTAATTTTTGCAGAATTTATTGGATTAAGCCAATATCCTTATCGAAAATAAACAAACTGTCTTGTATACCCAGGGTGTTTAGTCCAAATTGGAACACATTTTAACGGGCTATTTATTATATGTTCAGCTATTATTTTAGGTATTACAGGAAAACCAGTTACTTCTAGAGTAATACCATATACTCTTTACAGCTGAAGACATGACATGTATTTTCAGAACACGAGCAAAGGTCAGCCGATGTTTAATATTTCGATGCTGAAAGCACCGTACGTGCGCCTTCCAACTTACTTAGGTGTTCAAAATCGTTGTTTCCGGACTCGATACGACTTCCGAAGGATTCATGGATCTTCTATATCAGCGTGGAGGATTCACAATAGAAGGTGCCATAAAGTTCATCAAAAGCAGGCGCAAAAATTCATACCTAATGAGACTGACATATTGATTTCGAATTCATAGATATTTTTTGCTAACACGCATGCTGCATAATTCGCAGAAACCTCACGTTCACTCCCTATGTAATGAAAGCCAGATAGATGCTCCCTGAAAACGCAGAAGTCGGAAAACATTTACACTGCACTATATTATGACACAATTTTAAACATATGCCATTAATTCGTAAGCGTTATTGATTGTTCTTAAATGAAAAGATCTTTATCACTTATGCAGAGTAAACCACCATCCTAAAGGTATTTTTTATTTTACTCACTATTTGTGGAAGTGTCGCCATATTGCCGACTCTGTTTCGTAAAGGCGATACTAGTAGAAAAAGTAATGCACTATACGAACTGTGCAGAGACCTTGTATCAACAGTATATTGAACATTATACCATTGACCTTTCGGTGAGACGGAAAAGCAACGCAAAAATTCCGTCCATTTAAAATTGATTTCCACCAATATCGCGTCACTCACGGCTACCGTTAAAAAGTTTTTTTGCGAATTTTATTATATTTGCATTATTATAATTTGCATTATAAATGTCTTTTTAGCCTCAACTAAATGAATAACAGCTTAATTGAAAGAAACTGTTCCTATTCGCAGGTGCAAAAACGAAGTTCATCGAAATATCTATTTTTACTCACAGAAAAAGACTACCCCAAATCATATTGGACACTGTATAGGTGACCAAGGTAACTGTAGTGCTAATTGCATACACTGAATAACATACACGGCATTTGTAGCACCTGGAAATTCAATGTGGAATTACACTGATAAAATGCAGATTCGTTTATTATATCTCTTGACTTTATACATGCGCTTGCCTTAAATGCTTTTGGAACATACATATATCATATGTACAATGGGCTTTTAATCCAATAATTATTTAGAAAAAATCTGGAGAAATTAACACCAATCATTGTTTAAATTTTTCCCTTTTGTATCGAGGAAACTAATACAACAGGAAAGAGGTCTTTAAATGATATATCTTAATGAAACGACGATCTATCTATCAGTACTATCAAATAAGAGTATACCTAATCAGGTAACACCTTTAAAAAATAACAAATGCCAAGCTTGTCTTTGACCCATTTATAGGTGTTAAATTATTATATGGCGCGTAATTTAAGTGACATATTATCTAAGCGAGTTTTGAAAAAACTGATCCCTACTTAACGAAATAAAGGAGAATAATTTAGAAAAAATTGTTAGACTTTATAATTTTTATTGAAATTGGAATTTACGTTTCGAGTTATAATGCGAACTCCGATTCGAATTGGAATAAAAAATCCCACCCTGAAAGTATA
The DNA here is from genome assembly GCF_002532875.2 of Varroa jacobsoni. NCBI lineage: Eukaryota > Metazoa > Arthropoda > Arachnida > Mesostigmata > Varroidae > Varroa > Varroa jacobsoni. The sequence goes on along the minus strand of NW_019213874.1, from coordinate 33,725 downwards.
TATTTAGGAATTAATCAAGGAAGATAGAAATTAATTCAGAAGACTTCTTTTTAAGTCCACCTCATTTTAAGTTGCTTATTTACTATGTATAGGTACCCACCTAATGTAAAAGCAAATAACTATTCTAGCCCAAACACGTGAAGTCTTGAAAAAATAGCTACAATTCATTCAAAAAATGCCTAAACGTTCCTCAACTAATAGCATACGATTTACCTTAATGGATATCTAGTGAGCTAAAACTACATATCACGATTGAAGAAGGTCATGGCCAGCTTTCGCAGTTTTACATGCTTACCAATATCGTTTATTTCTATTCATTTAGTCTCACTGGTAAACGAAGCTTCATTCCATCACTCGCCGAGTCTCACTGTCTTAGTACATGATTAAGTTTTATTTGTTTGAAGTTTTTTAGCATATGATCCCATTCTATCATTGCTCACCAGCTCACGATGTCTGGAACGCAGAACATTCGACCACTGGTATACGTCCAGGTATCTGTCATCTCTATATTCATTTATATGTATACATGCAAATATATAGATAACAAAATACATCAATTTACATTCATCTCAGAACATACACGTCACGCTTTATAGTACAGAGTGATAATCATCTTTGTTGGTTTTTTTTTGTTGCTTGTTTCGGTGTCGGGAACGCCTAAGCAATCTGATCTCGTCTTCTCATACGTAACAGGTCATTTAAACTAGTTTTCGCTATAAATCTGAGCTTGAATGAATCTTACTCCGTTGATATACGGGTCCAATATCTATAGTGTTGTCATTACAGCTTTTTTTTTATTTAGAGATATCGGTTGCTTTCCTCTTTTCGGCCTTTAGCTTTTCCTTTTCAAGCGCTTTCTCCTTGGCTTTGTCACATAATGAGACAAGTCGGCCTTGCTCAGCAAGGATCTCAAGGAGCTCAATGATAAGCGGCAGGTAGTTATGTCGCCGCCGGATATTTTCCTCTTTATAGCGACGAATCTTAGCTTCTTCGTCTCTGATGGTTATCAGATGATTGTTCAGTTCCGCGTTAATCTGCGATCAATAGCCAAGATAAGAAAATTAGGGGGAACAGATATATAACAAATAACCATAAGCGTTTGATATAATGAAATTAAGGTCAAGTAAAGCTAGTAACTTAAGTCTTATTTTAGTTTTGTGATTTCCGGTTTAATGTATTATAAATAAAATAGCTTGAGCTTAAGTCGACACAGAGACGTATATCTTAAACCAAGATACGAAATTAATAAAAAAAAAAGTGGCTTTCAAAATACGTATGTTTGTACCTGCTTATTCAACACCAATTATAAATAACATTAAAATAGTAAATCGAATTCGATTTATACTGACCTCTTCCTGAGTTTTCTTGCCTTGTTTAACTTCTGCCCGCAACGCTTCGATTTTCCTAATGCACGCCGCTCGTCGATCTTTTACGAGTGCCATCAAGTTAAAATGTATTTCGCCCTGGGCATATTGTCCCATGCGTTGCTCAATGACCGGCCTTGCATACTTCAACCAGTCTTCACCTACCGGTACCTCGCAGTGTTCAAGAGGCCCCTCTTGAAGGCCATCCAGCTCAAACACCTGTGCAGAGAAACAACATCGTCAGTCGTTCATATGGTCATTAAGCTCTCATAGACTTTATGCGTAGAGTGGTAAGTACATAAAAACATAACATTTAACTGATACACAGGCTAAGGCCACACAGTGAGCTTCAATTATAATACACGGTGTTATAAATGTATATACATGTTTGAATATTTGTCAGTTTTTATTTACATAAAATTAATATTTAGATTGCAAAAGAATCTGCATAAGATGTGAAACATTTCCTTCTCCACAGATGTTTAGGATTGTCATCGTTCTGGTTAATATGCTACTGACAATAGTGGACTACTGGCTCAAAAACTTAATTACGCCTTTTCAGTATGAAAAAGTCCATTGGCATGAGATCTAGGAAACGGTTAGGCTATTTTATAGGGCATTTTTGGCCAATCCATCTGTTTGGGAGATCTTAGCCCAGATATTCTTTTACATTATAATTATAGTGCTTAATTGCTTTATCCTTTTGAAAATAAAATTTTCAATCTTTACTAGAGTCTTCCCGAATGCGTGATAAAACAGGTTCTCGCAGTAAACTAAAAAAATTGGCATCAGTCAGTATATTGTAAAAAGAAAAATAGCTTAAATTGCAACGTATACATTCTTGGGACACCCCATATATATGGATTTTGTTCTCCAGTTTTTTGAACGGTTAAATTTAGATAATGGATTATTTAGCCACGCGTATTAAAACCTGTGTCAAACAAGATATGCTCTATCATTAAACGCTGTGTCGGCACACCTTTCCTTTGAAGTGGATGTAGCCTACGAAATGGTATATGTCGTCGTCATGTTTTGCCGCTTTCTGCTCAAACTCAACTATCTGCTGTCTTGCGAAGGAGTTGTGCACCTTGCGGACTACATCTGAGTTTGAAATCGTCAGCCCCTTCATTTGAGCATCAAATTCGCTCGTGAAATCCCTCAGCTGAGTCAAATTGTCACCTGTAATAATAAAGGTGTCAATATTAAAAAACAACAATTATACACCATATAACTGTTCACTGATGATATAATCATAGTGCTACATAGTCGGACCTAATTTATTACGCTACTATGTTAAATATCGACGTCAGCTTTAATTTTGATTCAAAGTAATGACTTATTCAAAGTCACAAAATAACCTTATTAATAAATATTTTTTAATACTGTGCGATCTTCACCAAATTATAATAAAATGAAATTGTTATTTTTTCATAAAGGAGGAGATAATTCAAGTGCAAACTCACTTATTCTCATTTTATTGCTACAAACTAAAGCAATCTTAAAATCTGTCTATCAAATTTACAATTTTGACTCTTTCGACATGCACCTTGCTCCTGCTTATAAAAGTTATAGATACTTAATAGAAAAATTTAGGAGTAACTTCTTCTCTAAAAGTTTCCTTTTGAAAATGTCAACAAAAAAGTCGGTAGCCAAAAAAATTTAGGCGAGATCGTTTTCATACCAAGGCTTACGTCAGGATCACTGAGATTCATAAGTACGGAAAGAATGGCCTGTGTGGCACACGCGTTGTTGATCACTTGCCGAGCAAAAAACACATCATTACGTTGAACTACGCGACCTTTCGAGGGCCCGGCCTTATCTGTGTACTTAAATAAGAATATCAGCCCATAAACTGGTTTCAAATCGGCAAATGAATCCTGTAAAGGTAAAAATCGCAGCAATATTAAGGGACAGTGTTACAAATCAAAAATAAAAATATTACAACCAATGAAATGCTCAGACTTAAATTTAACCTTTAATCTTTATTTCACTACATTGTGCGAAATATGTCTTAAAATAATTTTTGCCTATTGTCGAGTTTAATTCCGGATTAAGGTTCATGAGTAGTCTGATGCTAAAGAGAGTCGGATTTAATATGCCATATTAAGATAACCTAACCGAATTTTTTGAAGATTCACACCACTGGCTCATCAGCCCATCGCAAATGTTTTGAAATTGCACGTATATGGACATGAATGTGTAATAAATATTAAGAAAGAAAGATTCCCAAGTGCTTCCTTAAAAATGCGATATTTTCAGGTATGATAGCAGCACCAAACATAGTTTTATTTGTAGTCGAACTTCACCTTCCGTAAAAATGACTTACGTAATTTGATGACTATCGCCTTTAAATAGGGCTGCCAGCTGCGAAAACATAATCTGCTTTTTCTTGTTGAGAGTCTAGACAGTTAGAACAATGCTGTGTCTTACAAAAACATTTTAAATTATTACGAATTATAATACAATGAAAATAGTGATTAGATTAATCTAAAAACTGACATTGTGGTCTATGTTGGATGCTCCTCTAGGTGTTGAATCTAACACATTGGGTAGCATAACAGCGACATGTTAACTACTTCTGTTACATGTACCTATTTCAGTATTCTTTGTTTACCTGTTTTTTCTTGCTGTAATTTATCGTCATGTGTATATCGGTCACGTCTGCTCTCGTAGCAATGCATTCACGGTGTACTTACGTATCAAATAAGGGTAACAACGGAAGGCAAGCATGTCTAATTGGTATACCGCTAAATTGCTGAATACTCAAAAAATAGTGACAACGGTGATATCGGGTTGATATTAACGGCTTTCAAAAATAGAATGCGACAGACAAGCATATTTATCGATTTCCGTCTTTACTCGTTTTTCGCTAACCTGTAAAAATATTAACATAATGTTTCAGCAATCACTGCATAATGACTCACGTTGGTAACGTACTTCCTTTTAAGGATAATAGAACATGTGGCCACGGTTAAAATTAATTGATCTCACCTCGTCTAGCGAATAAATTTCTTCGACTTGTACGCCTGTTACTCCGAAACCTCGGATGAGCTCCGAGAATACTCCGGGATCGCTCTCGATTAAACACCAGTCTCCTGCACTCATCTGAAACTCGCACATTGCAACACATAATGTTAGTATGGCGCATGATTAACACTGGCTAGACGGAACGCAATTGCTGATTAGCGGTACCCCCTCTCTGTAGCACTCGCATATGGCTACGGTAAGTGGTTACGACAATGTTTGTTGTGCCACGCAGTAAAGATCATTACGTAACTAAAGTCCTGACGCAGTGTTTTTTTTTTGTAGCATGACTTCGCACTTATAGAATACGTCAGAATTGACCACCACATCCATATATAGTCTATCTATTATGTGTTCTACTATGGTAGGGCTGCCTGATGCAGACCACATTCGCTTGCTGCAGGACGGCTATTCATGGGATGCAGCCCACATCTTTATGCAATATAGCTGCAGATGTGTTTGGTTGGCCTTATATAAACCACGTTATCTTTAATTCTGTGGCACTGTGAAATATCAACTCTGGAATTGAATTTCACATCATATACACACACACACACCTTGCTGAGGTCTTGAGCCGGTATACAGACTAACTCCCGTTGTCGGCAATAATTGTCGGAACTCTGTTTAGAACGAAATGGAAAGAGAGATGCGCAAGAGACTGGCGGACCTCTGTCCGCCGAACGACAATTAGTCAACCTGTGCAAAGTAGTTATGCATGCAGGATCTGATAGCTGACCTATATGTATAACGAAATCGACCTATGCCGCAATGAACCTGCAACGATATGCGAATTAAAACACGGAATTGGTTCGGTCAACCTCGGAAAATGGTCGACGTGGGCGCCAGAACGCATTTAGTACTCTGCCAAAATTTCGAACTTGTTCCCGCGTCCACAAAGTTAGTCTCCGAGTGTTGTGCAGTGGGCGATCGTTGGGGGCGCAAATTAAGCTCCCCCAGACCCCCGATACGATGTCCTCGTCAAAGGAACCCGTGTACTGTCTCTGTGGACAACCCTATGACCCCGAACGCTTCATGATCCAGTGCGACGTCTGCAAGGACTGGTTCCACGGCAGGTGAGATGCTTTGTTTTGGTTCGAAGTCACCCTTGATTGATGTCTCCTTTCCGTCGTCGTTGTTGACCCTCCTAAGAGTTTCTCTTTGCTCGTTGAGAACGACTCCATTCCATCGTATTGCTCTCGTGAACTGTTTGTTTGATTATAAATTCGGTTGTGAAGAACGGGTTGATGGTCAACTCTTCTTAATGGTCAATGACTGCCGCTCAATGTTATTGTATCTGAGGGCGAGTTAGCGTCGCTTGCGCGCAACTGGTGCCCAGCTTCGCGCTCCTTGGTGAACCCCAAGCTAGCACAAGCGTTTGTCTGACAAAGTTCCATCGTCTTTCCAAGCACAGTGACACTCAACTGAATCATATGTGACAGCTGTAGCCGGTAAACTTTACGCGTCCTATTAGAACCGGTGAATAAAGCAACGCAATAATTGAAATCAATCGATAATCATTCTTGCTAAGCTGGGCAGTTGTTCCACATCGAGTTCTTTCAGTTTTTTGCCCCCTCTGGTACAACGTCATTGAAAATATCAAACTGCTTCTTCGTTTATGCCAAACCCTTGGGTTTCAAGTCTTAAGTGAACCATGAGCATCGTCATCATCATTATATAAAATATTAGCGCGTACCACAAATCTCATTTATCATTATCTACAACTATAAACCGCATAGCTGAACTGCTAGCTGAATGAGACCCGTTCTCTGCTGTACCGCAGTCGCTGAACCGTCTCGTAGACGTCCGAGAGCTGGCCACGAGTCGACCCATGCGGTGGTCACTCCTACGAACCGTTACGCTCCGACCATCCGTCGCCATCGCATGCTGTACACGTAACGCCATCTGCTGGCCATCACTCTTGAAGTTTTTTAAACATCAGAGAGTCTACAAGCAACAGATCAAGCCAAGGGCGGGTTCCACCGGAAAGAAAATGGCGGGCCCACTCGGCCAAGAAGAAATCGAACGGCGCGCACTCAACTACTGCCGCTGGCAACCCGTATCGACTCAGCCAGTACACGCGTCTCCGAACGAAACTGCGTTTTCGATAATGTCATACAACTTGCTAGCGCAAACAAATCTAGATAATCATCCTGAACTTTATCGACACTGCAATCCTGATCATCTTGAGTGGGAGTTTCGCGCTAAGCGTCTTATAAAACAAATGATAACCCACAATTGCGACATCTTTTGTCTTCAGGAAGTCCAAGAGGAGCATCTGCTAGAATCAATTGCTCCGCAACTGGAGCGCGCGGGCTATCAGTATGTCTATAAGGGTAAAACAGGGGGAAAAATTGAAGGGTGCGCAGTTTTCTGGCGAAAGGAAATATTCAACATTTTGCAATGGAGTTCGGTCGAAATGCGAGTTCCAGGTTGTCGGATCCTAAATCGTGATAATATCGGACTCGTTACGCTGCTTTCACCACGCGACAAGCCGCAGGCGAAATTAGTCGTGGCCACAACACACTTGCTGTTCAACCCAAAGCGTGGTGAAGTAAAATTAGCCCAACTTCGCTATCTATTAGCTGAGGTCGAAAAAGTGGCATTTTTAGGCACCTGTGAAAGTGATCTGTCAACGCCACTATACACACCGATCATACTATGCGGCGACTTTAACTCAAAACCGTTTTGTCCTCTGTATGAGTTTATTAAACAGGGTAAGTTTACTTTAGATGGGCTGTTACATGGTGAGATTGCTGGCCGTGGTGGTGGACAATACATCCGACCGGAGGAAATTAATGTGGGTAACTTGCTGCCGTGTACGATCCTTGAAGACACCTATATTGGGCGATATGGGATTGAAGCCATATCCACAATGGAACGAGCTTACACTAATGGATTCATATACCACTTGCTAGGCGAATTTCAGTCATGTTACTCACACATAAAGAGGGACGCGGCCGAGGTTACGTCATATAACGACGACGCCGTCACGGTGGACTATATATTCTTCCAGAACTCTCGTCTCCTCAGGCATGTTGGCACCTTAAGTCTGATGACGCTCGAGGAGCTGCAAAGTATCGGCGGGCTTCCAAATGCAGCAATGGGTTCGGATCATCTGCCGCTAGCTGCCAGATTTATCCTGAAAACGATTCCGACAGGGTTCCTTCAAACCGGATTGTGAATTCCGTTGGTAAAAACATAAAACTCAGTAGATATGGATGGACAGAGAAAAAATCATTGACCTACTGACATAAAAAAAGCTTTGTAATAAACAGATGTATTTTCAAACTGTCAAGTAATTGTTTGAGTGGAGGAGAAAGTCGTTATTATATATATATATATATATATATATATATATATATATATATATGTGTTTTGTGAATTTCGTATATATAATGAAACGATCAGAGTAGAAAGTATGTTTTATCATTAAGTTATTGTAGGTCTCGAAAGATACAGTCGAAGAATATAAGCCACTATTATACATTAATGTATGGCAACCGTTCTGTTGGGTATTGACAGAGATATGATAATATACATAGTAAAGTGTGCTGCATTTCACCATTACTTTTAACGGCTCCTGTGGGTGTTTATTTATACCTGTTCCTGTGGGTAGAAATGCTGTTTATAAAGAAAAATGGAATTATCATATCTCGAATATTCGTCGTATACAAATGCTTGATATATCTCCAAAAAATTACATGACCTTATAAGTAATGAGTCGTACTGTACAATCGGCATAGTAGAAACAGCAATATTATTCTGTTGGAAGCAGCATTTCGCCGCGTCCTTGCTAATTACGTTGCACGTGGCAATAACGCACAGCATTTGCCTTGGGAGTTGCGGGAACAAACTGTGTACGCCGGTTCTCTCATTTTGCTATTAGAAGGCGTTCGCGCCGCTATAAAGACTCTATGATGAAAAAAATGGTGGCGTTTTATCGAAAGCTGTATTCTAGTAGAAAAGGTATTCCTCTCTTTTTAGCCGGTTATTTTTGTGCCAGTGAGAAATTTGATGACGACAATGCTCTATTCGACTGGGACAACACGTGAGACACGGCGTACAGTCGCTCTCGCTGCAACAATTTTACCCTTCATGTTATCTTCTGCCAATGCTAAATCCTATTCGATCCGATAGGACAGATAGGATCGGGTGGTACACCCGTCGTCTTATCTGGCATATGGATTTGCCGCTGTCACTGCTGCTGCTGACGCGACGCTACAAAAGATCTCAGCGGAGCGTTATATTTTATTTTGATTGTTTTCTATCTGATAAAAAACGATGCTTGCGATTCCTATTTTTTCCTGGAATTACGCTCGTTGTCAGAGTTTACTTATCATCCGGATCAGTAGGAGAAACTTAAATCGTTATTCAAAATGTATCATAACTCGCCTGTAATCACTGTAGCTGTGAAAGTGCTCGATCTAACATTTCCTTTTTTTCTGGAGATAATTAGGCCTTGATGACATTGTCATGCAATGCGGCTCTGTCTATCAACGGCGGGACAGACTAGCATAATAGTATCTAGTGCGTGTCAGCAATTTGCTTTTCATTTCTGTTTGTGAGTTTTCTACGAGAGTCTGCGTCTTATTTTGTCTGTCTCCTTTCCTTTCGTTTTATAAGATATGCTTTCTTCCCTGTTGTGACCGTTTACGCCGTTTACGATAGCAGCTCGCGGTTGAGACGTCTTTATAACCACCATCATTGCCGCTCGGTGGTTTACTCATCCGAGTCGCGTGTACATTTCGAATCCGACCACCGGCGATAATGTTCTTGGTGGTCGTCGCTATAGTGCTCTGCTTTATGTGATGGAAGTGCGTGCTACTGCCATTATTGTTTAGTTGTGGGCGAGTTTGCTTCGTCCACGGTTGCAACGGCTGCCGTCGTCACTGTTGCCTGTCCATCGGTTAATTAATAGTTTACCGTGGTCGACGACATTTTGACACATAAAGAATCAAGAAGGCTCAGACTAGCTTAATTGGGCCGGGCGAGCTGTTTGTACACAGTCTTACGAGGCAGTGGAAGTGCACTCATGCACTTCAATCTCATGATGAATCATGCTATTATAGTACTCAGTGCGGTTATTGATGACAACACTTGTAATAAGAATGGTGGTTTTCAAATCAGTTGTCATTCCGTGCAGCCGATAGCTAATAGTAACGTAGCTATGGCATAGGTAAAGCAAATCGTCACAGTCTGATACTGACACTATATATTTGATCCGGCCGTGGTGCTAGTGTTGTTAAAGTATGCTGTTGAGAGAATTCGCTAGCGATCTCAAAGTATTCATTTTCAGTGAAAAATTGAATGCGAACTGACACCAACCAATTCACGTTTACCACCAGCTATTTTCATGGCTCTTTTACGTTAGCTGATTATTTGGTTAAAAGAGCTAATCAGGCAGTGAATTAGTTCGATCAGAATGTTACGTTTTCTACGAAAACAGCTTGATCCGTTGCTCGGGAAATGAAATTCTATCGACATCTGGGGGAGAGATGCAAGGAATAATTGCCTTCATAATTCTGAACTGACTGTTCTAAGCGACAGTGGGTAACCGTCATCCTTTTCGCTCAGTTGTGCTGACATTATCACGGTCATTCGTTATCGTCTACTTTCAGAACAGAAGATAACCAGCAAACGAATAGACATGCAAAACGTTTTTAAGTGATTTTTGATTAAGTTTTATACTATTTGAAACTGATCAGCGGGCATCGCTGTCGAATGTCCGTCAAGTGAACCAGGATTGAACGAAGGCTTAGATGCCACAGGAAACTCCTCCTGAGGAAGCTGTCAGTATTGGATGCATTGGGCCGCCTGTTTAGTATATATAGCGCAGCGGGCAAATAAGTGCCGTCAACCTAACTACTCGTCTGTCCCCGAACCATTTGACTTCTCCAGTCATCAAAATGTGATAGACGCTTCTTCTTTTAAACGATATGAGTAACACAGTGATCCTTACATAATAATAGGACCCATAACATCTTGCCCGATAACCCTTTCTTGCTAGAGCCTCGGTCATCCTTCTCTCATTCTGTTTGACTGCGTTACTAATCGTCACTCTCCTTAAGCGACTGTTGCGGACTGATTGTCACTGCTGAACCGACGGCTCATGGGTATTGTGCTTGCCACGTCTCATCTGCGGTCTCACACGGCTGATCACCCTTCCCCCTCTATGTTTGAGGGTTCGTCGGATTGTGCGTGTACCGTACAATTATCTCTCTGTCACAACGCCGAAACTGATATTCACGTTTAGACAGGGGTATTTTGCGTCTACTCTTGATTGTCATAGAAGACCGGAGGGAGAGAATCATCATCTATAAAGAGGATACTGGTCGATTTATTAATAGTTGTTGCTACTGTTGTTGTTGTTGTTGTTGCTGTTGTCTGTTAAGTGCATCCGATTGACTTACTGTCTATTAGGTTGTTCCGAGTGCTACCCACCTGTGTACTGTGTATACTACAGCTTGTGCAACGTTGGTTGAATGACAACAACAACAACCGCATCAACAACAGCAAAGACAAGTGAACAAAGGCGAATCTACGGTGGTAATAATAGGCGAGTACTGATTGAACAGAATATAAATGTAAGAGAGAGAGAGAGAGAGAGTAGAAAGAACAGAATCGTTTCGCTGAAATGAGTTCATGGGGTTCGGCTGCTACGGCGGCTTCTGAGGGGGGGCAGTCTGCATGTTGTTGACCGTTATCGCATGGCTGTGGTCGGCGGCGGCGCCACGGCGTCAAACGGACCGCAGCACGCGGGCACCGCGGAGAAGGAGCGTGCACTCAGAGCGGCTTTTTCTTTTAGGCCAACGACGGCCGCCGACACCAACACTATCTCCAACGTCGACAGCGACAGCAACGGCCATCATCGCCTCAATAGCAACAGCACTACCAACGGTAACAACCTGGCGTCGTGTGACGTTCAAGCTCAGTCGCACTATCAGCAACGGCCGTCTACAACCAGTACCGGTACCACACCACTGGCACTGTCTATTGCGACAGTGGAGAATAGCACCGTTGGTGCTGCCATCACCAGCGCGGCACGTCAGCAGGAAGAGCAACTCGACAAGAACCCAGCAAGTACTACAGTCGCTGCTGCCGTTGATGGAGTGGCCACTTCCAGGTCTACAGCCCGTTACGCCAGTTTAACGGCATCAGGGGAAACGGACCAATCGACCACCGGTAGTCCTGCCAGTTCTGAAGAACCTACGACGGAAAATCTACCTCCGCAGGACGAGCAAGAGCACAAGCAGAAACAATCAGAGTGGAAGCAGCTATTGAATAAGGCTCAGAAAAATGAGCCTACGAAGAGAACAGTTATCCCTGCTGCCACTGGTGCTGCCGGGACGACCGCTGTTTTTGCAAGCCGCAACAAGCACGACGTAGTTGACAGACTCGTAAGCCAAAGTAACGTCAACGGCTGCCACAGTGGCGTAACAACAACAACGATGCCCTTGCCAAGAAGCACTATGCCACTTAACGAGCAAATAGCCGGACATCGGCATGGCCACGGCAAAACTAAACTGGGCATGCTGCGTCATCAGGACGGCTCGATCCTGAAACCCTTGATGCCGAACGACGTGCGAGCTAATCGGGAACACGAATTCTATCTGTTCTTAGAACTTCACCGCAAGATGTGCCAAGAGGACAACATCAACTCGGCTAGATGTGATGATCCGGTGTTACATAAACTCGGTGATTTGACGCCGCGATACCTTGGCGTATTCGAGACCGACTTTACGGTGGCGATTACTGGTGGCGATCACAATAGCGTCTGTTATATAAAATTGGAGGATTTGTGCAAAGGATTTCAACAGCCGTGTATAGCTGACATAAAAATTGGCCGAGTGACATACGACCCAGAAGCGAGTGTCGAGAAAATTGAGCAATCTATGAACAAATACCCAGCACAGTGGGACATCGGATATAGGATATTGGGTATGCGCGTATTCGAGCAGGGTATATGCCACGTCTACGACGCCGATTACGGCCTACAACAAACTCCGAAAAGTGTACCTGAAGCTATCAAGACGTTCACTAGTGCTAATCCTGCCTGCGTACCATTGATTATTGACGAATTACAACGAATTATGGACTGGTTTTTAATTCAAAAGAGATTTTCATTCTATTCGAGCTCGATATTATTTGTATATGATGCCGTTGAACTCCGATGCTCGGTTAAACTTATAGACTTTGCACATGTGTTTCCAACGAAGACAGCTGATGGGAACTATCTCTTTGGTCTGCGAAATCTTATCGATGCATTTCGGGTTGCCGCTACAACAGGGTTGACAAGTGCTCAGTAGCCCACATAATACAATTTTACTAACATCCATAAAAAGCATACGGCATGACAGAACTTGCGTGTGCTCAAAGACTAGGTTGACTGCCTAGAGCAAACTGTTTGATAAATAATGATACCCATTGATATGGCTATTGTACCTTGTCAAGCACGTACGAATACCGTAGAAGAAACAAAAGCCAGCAAACAGGAAGGAATCATGAAGGGAAAACTACGGGGTGTTTGTGTCTGAAGATGTCTGTGCGATCAGATACTTGTGATTAGCAAGCATGCCGCGTTGATACTGGATGGATAAAGCTGTAACGACGATAAGCGGATAGCGATAAACATTTAACGTTGTAAAATTCAAATATGTATGACGAGTACCACCTTTTTTGTTATTCCTCTTACCTTGCCTTACTGCCATACGTTATATAGTGTTCGTATCTTAAAAACTAGAGATAAATTGAGACTAAGTTGATATGGAAGCCTAAAACGCTTGCAAATCGCTTTAATTTTTTTTAAATAAAAATTTGTTAATAAAATTTAAAATTAGAAAGTTATTTGGGACTCTAATTAGAGTTCCAAATAACTTTCTAGTAGTAATCATTGATGTCTAGCTGGAATAGGTCACATATACAAAAAAATTAAACGGACTTACGTTCTAAATTCACAGTAAGCTAAAGGACCTAGAAATCCACACAGGGTATACAAGCCCAAGAAGTGCAGCAAGGCACAAGAGGTCGAAAAAGGGGTAACCGTCGTAACTTACATGAATTAGCTTACAAACTATACATAATTTCATTTTGAAGATGGCCTCTTAACTTTACATTCAAATCTCAGAATCTCTAGGAATGGCCTATTGTGCCCCATTTTACTAATTTTCCCTTTGACCCATTTTCCCTTATGCTGTGTGAGAGGTGAGTTATGACCGGCAACAGCATGGACCACCGACTTTATTGATTTACAATCACAATGTGGTTACAAACACAGCTGATATTAGATTGTCTTTCGAAGATGCATCTTCTGGTTCCGCCGTGATCGGTCTGGAGTTTTATACCAGAAAGAGCCGGATTTCTTAAGGTATTAAGAATGGCGCGCAAACGCATACCTACTACGACTAAGAGCTTGCTAGAGACAAATCTCAATTTATTCTGAGTACTGTGAAATTAGAACTTAAAATATATTGCCTGGGTGTTGGCACTCGTAAATGAGAGCAAATGAAATCTAAAGTAGCGTGAAGGGTGCCAAAGCTGAACACTGAAAAATCAACAAAACAAAAAATCAAATCGTTTTTGGAAATCCATACGTGCTGTTGTAATATCAAATTATTCTAAAATCCAAACCGACGCTAAGACGGAGTATTTGTATCAATTGGTAAAATACGGAAAGTGTAGGTTCCGCCAGTTGGCTTACTCGGTGTAATTGGTGCGCATGTTGTAGTGCGATATACTTCTCCTACTGTATGCTACTATGTATTTCGAAAAAAATCGATTTAGTACATGATCTATTAGGCTGGTCAGGGCTTAGTCACAGTTGACAACATTTAACAATACGGTGTGGGAACTATCGGAGATAGTGGGAGGAGTGTATCGGCGCATTAAAACGGCTTCATTGTCTATCTGTGCGTGTTCGTGTGTATTATAGTTCGTATTCAGCCTAATCAATTCGAAAAAAAGTTTGCGATAAACGTTACTGTTGAAAATACTTTAGGACACGACCTGTTAACGCAGAACTATTAATAAAGCACTGACAGCGAACGCAACTTAAGAATCTTGCATTGAAACAAGTGCATATTCGTAGAAATAACAAATTCAAATGTACAGTTACATAAGAGGAAAAACAGAAGGTATAGCTAGGATAATGGGAAAAAATCATCGACTCAAAAACTACCCAAAACAGAGTTTCTGCATTGGCATTGACACGGTATGCCTCTCAATTGCAAAGCGAAAACCAATGGAGAAAATGATAAGAACGGCACCGCATAAATTCGTTAGATGTAAACAGAAGGAGCGACCTCGGGTGTTGCAACTAAAATACGTGAGGGACAGCGTGTGAATGAAAAGCGTGTGTGCGCATCGAGATTGGGCCGAGGTGAAAGATATGGCTTTATACTGTGAACGAGACGTCGAACAGGAAAGAACAATGCCGCAGGCGAAAACCACAAAAAGTGGGCGAGTAGTGGGCGTTATAAGGGTAACTCATTCAATCATCAGTAAACGAACAAACTTACTCATGGGCTGCTTCAGCTGAACAGACAGTTGACAATATTTCTCAGTTTAGTATTATTATTTTGATTTTAAACAACACCTTCTTTGTTATTATTTTATTGTTTCTGCCCTATCTGTTAGCTTTATTATTATTCATACGGTGACGATACCACTGTGATGGTCCTGTGTTCATTATTAATATTATTTTTTATACACTTTCGATTTCATATAACTTGTGGTAATTTGTTGATTATCTCTTGGGTTTCCTTGTTCATTTTAATTAATTTCAACTAATATGTACTGATATTGTGCTTCAGACTGATACAACAATTCGCTTTTTTTACGGCAGCAGTATGTAGATGAAAATGCGTTCGCTAGATAAGTCGCGGAAGACATTCATTGCAAAAGTTGTTGAGCTAAGTTAAATCCATTTGAGTGAATTGTTTAATTTAGGTAGGTGACTCGTTAGACTGATACGATCCAAAATGCATGCACTGAAAAGCCGTAATTACTTGAATCTCATGAAACAGGCGCCGTAAAAAGTTTGTGTTATTTCAGCAAAAAACCCTGTGGGCTGAATTGAGAAAAATACAGGGACCGAAGAATAAAAATCATTACGGAAAATTTAATGAAAGCTAACAAGGTGACTGATCTGCGTATGTACTACATATAGTAGCAACAACACGGAAAGAAATCAACTTGACTACAATGTAAATTACGCAAACATACATATATTTAACAATAAACTATGTTATTGGTATGAAACTGCTATAATTGGAGCTGTTTATTTTTTGCTACGGTTTTTTGAATGTATGTGACTGTCTCAAAGAAAGCATATCTGGAAATACAGTTATTCTGCTGTAGTTTATGTACCTCTAATTTTGCCTTCTAATTTGGACAGAAATGTATTCACAACACAAATTCAGTGGACGGGGCAAATTTTTATGGAAATTTTCGTAAAGATTTCTATACTTATATCATACTTAGAGCAATTCTAAGAGGATGTCGTAAAAATGAACGAACTAGTTCGTTTGAGAAAGCCAGTTTGTTTCTATGCGTTTGGCTACCGAATTCGTTAACGAATTCGTTTTTTTCACGATAAAAAATAGGACAGCAATACCTGATTGAGTTGAGTGCATTAATGCAGGGGGAATGTATGTAATAGGAGCATGAATCATCTTTATTTGTGAGATACACCACTAAATGAGTTGCATCATGACTGCGTTTGATTTTATCACACGTTGATGGCAATATGCAACATCGATACCAGGAACGAGGAAGCTGGATATGGTCATGGTGATAATTATATTTCTGTAAGAGCTTTCCTTTTTATTTATGGCAAGGCCATACAGCTTTACCGTTTTCTATAGTGATAGAACTTATCAGCGTGCCACAACGCGGATAGTATTTTAGCATTTATGACAAGCTGGCCGAGTAACAACGGAATTGGAACTTCACCGAGCACAAAATAGCTCAGCCAACAACAATAAACCACACATCGGGAGGTACCATACATCCAAGTCACTAAATAGCACTGTCTAAAAATAAACGTGACTTGACGGCACCACAAACCATTCGATTTTTTCGTCCCCTTTTTACATAGTTTATTCTTTCGTTGTAAAAAACATTTCACTCGGCCTTATGTGATAAGTGTTGCTGGAAGAGAACTTGCATACAATATTCCGTTGTTGATACTACACGCGTAGTACTGGACTGCCTTGACAACAATTTTGCGTGTATAGCATATGACTTAGGCCGCTTTAGCTGCGCATGGTCGTAGTCGAGTTTTCAATTGTGCACGATGGTTGTTCGTGAACTTTGGTCGAGGCCTATGGCATTTGGCCAAGCATCATCGTAAAACACGGGTCTCATCTTGTACGTGAACAGAATTTCGTTTGTTTGATTTTCCTTATTACCCATTTTAACCAATGCGGAATTCGGGTATTTTTCTCATGTTCGTTGACTTTAATAAATGAGAAAGAAGAGTAATATTATATAATTAAAGTATACGAACCATTATTTAACGAAGTATAGTTCTTTGATCGTTTTTGAGCGTAGCGATATCAGCCTAATAGCGCACGACCCATATATCTATGGAAGAATTTCGAAACTTCTGCAGCGATCTACTCTTGACTAATCCAAGAACCATTCAAGATATGTACAAAAAAGTATTCATACGCTCTATGAGCTTGTATTGAAGTCTGTGAGTAGTAACTAGAATCTACTAAAATCGTTTTAATTAAATTGTGTATGGTGTCATACATTGGCATTAAACCGCCGATTTTAGCGTTTGCGTTCGTTCTAAGGAATTCGTGATTTATTTTTGGCTGGCCCTTATATTAGACGACTTATTAGAGAGGATTTTATATTTTTAAAGACAACGTATGACAAAAAACCCAAATACAAAGCACCAATCCTCTACTCTATTTTGTTTGGTATTATTGATTGTCACAACTCTGTGACCAAGAGTGGGTATTGCACAATGCCAGTTTTTAGACTTTTTGTTACAATGCTGTTCCATAGCCTTTGAGTGCTTGGTTCATCCTTCTGTTAAGTTGTGAGTGCACAATTTAGTTAGGCTTTCCCTTTTATATATTCACAAGTAAGCTTTATTTTCCTGTAGGTAAACCGATGGAAAAGCCAATACGCGTTCAATAAGACAATATAAGCTTGTACTGAATTTTCGTTTCAAAAAATCTCACGGGGCTGCAGTACCAGTATAATAGTTGAATCTACGCTGTTAAGTGACTAGGTAACCAGATATCCGATAATATCCTGATTCGTCCTATTGGTAGAGCGATTATAGAAGCATGTTAATTATCAGTGTGATGTCGACGTTCATGTATTTCAATGAATGTCATCGTCAGAATGCTTCTAAGTGGCGGAAGAGTAGATGACCGACTGCCGGTAAACGATGGCGCCATTCGAACAACCATTCGATATTTCTCATTATGTTAGCCACAATCTCCCCAGGGATGACCGTGTTGAAAACAATGTAATGGGGATAAAAAAAATCGACAACTGTTTTTCTACCCTCGTGTATTTAAATCAGGCCTTTATGATGATCTGTAAGAAGAGCTTGTAAGACCTGCAGCTATTGAAGATCCAAACAAGGGTAGACGTCGGTAGAAGACGCCCGGCGACAGGGAACTCGAACGACTGCCACCTTGGGAATCCTGTTGGTGCATTTTAATATTTCAACATTTAAAAGCAACATTTTAACTTCTGGAAAGATTTTGATAATTTCTGTTAGTGGCTTATCCATCCAAGTGGCGAATATGCTATGCTAATCTATCCGATGTAAAAACACTATATAGAAGTAATTTACTATCAAGTATCATCGAGTACAATTTAATGCTCTTCAAAAGGTTCGTGTTTTGCTTTAAGTGGTTTAGATTTAAAAGATTTGTACCACTATAATCCTATGAACTTCTATTGACTCATGACTTGACGGCCAGTTGCTGAGCGACTGTTGCGTTATGAGTAACTCGTCCCCGAGATAGTTTAATGGTAACGCATTTGCATCGTAATTTCAAGGACACGTTGAGGTCTACGTTCGAATCGAGGCATACGTACTTCGTTTTATGCTGGAAGCTAGACGTCTGAAGGAATGCTTCATAGCGAGGCCGGACATACATTCGGCGCATAGAGAGGTTATGAACAGCTCGGAGTTCGGATAAGCTGAAAAACGCGCTGACTTACTGTCACTGTCGCAGTACCAAAGCTTAGATGTTAGATTATTTCAAATAGACACTGTAGCACGTCGCCAGCGGGCGTGTTGCTGTGGAACAAGCAGGAGCAGGTTCCATTATAGGGCAATGGAAAATCTACAACAGAGAAATAACAGTGCGAGCTAGAAAATTAATTACTGTCATTCAAAAGTATATTTTTAATGATCCTTCCGTTTCGATTAAAGTGTTAGTAAAGAAAATTAATGTAAGTGATATGATATCGCGAATTGTTCCCGAGGACCTCAGGTGAATGTCATAAATGTACCTAAAGTTAGGTATAGACACATAGACTAAAAGATACAGACCGACAGAATCTCCTTAAGGGACGAACGAAACGAAAACGACGAAATTCGACCGATTTTGACTTAATTCTTTCAATATATCTTTATCGCTGGGTTGCTTACGATTCAGAGTATATAACCATTGTGAATCGAGGCAGAATTTCGGCCACAGTTTATTCTAAGCATTTATATTCAGTGACGGAGACATCATGCCACCGTACTTTCTTTAAAAAGCGAACGCATCACTAGACAAGTTTATTTGCATGTTCTACAAACTGTTGTGCAGCCGTGGATAACTAAAGTATCTGAAGGAGGAGGACTACATGTGGTCGCCGAACAGGCGAGATTTAAAGCCTTCGGGTTATTAAAATGGAGCGTTATTGAGTGACGATATAACAAGTCTCGACATATGCACGTTAATTCTGTCACCTCTGCCATATAGAAGATGTTCGCAGAATTGCAAAGGCAACTTCGGAAGGAGCCTCTGAGCGGTTGGGGCGCGGATTGAATATGTAATCGTACTGAATAATGTTTCTGTTGAATAAACATGACACTTCTAACGCATGTAGGTACAATCTTAGGT